>NC_057812.1:333007315-333307315 GCF_018294505.1 Triticum aestivum
CCTATTTATAGAGGCCCTGGTCCTCTTCCAAAATATTGAGCGGGAAGGGATCCCACAGCGGCCAAATTCAAAGGGAGACAACTAGTACAAGCTATCCTGACAAAAGTGGTCTTCGCCTGCCCAAGGCTCTGGTGGTGATGTTGTCTTGGGCTTTAGGATGACCTCCGTCTTGTCGTCCTGCTAGTCTTGTTCTTATTGCACCGATATGGAAACCTTTGCCTGCTACCTTGGGACTCCTCGTCTGCGCTTGCCCCCTTTAGCACCAAAGAGGAAACAAGGACACTGCGCATTGGCGCCCGCCTGGTTCCAGTCGTCATGGCTTGCATCACAAGAACCTCGTGAGGTGTCCCTTGCCTTGATCTCTCCGCCCCTCGCGGGCCAGTCTGGTGTGGCTGCCCCTGAGGAGGTCTTGCATTGTCCGCCTCAGGAGGCTTGGCCCCTCGCGAGGGTCTTGAATTCTTGCTGGTGAAGATGGGCCTTATAGGGCCGCTGGTGGAGCCACGCTGCGGGCCGTAGGCAGGCAAGTCTGGGGACCCCTGTTCCCAGAACGCCGACAGTCATGTTGTATCCCTAGCTCTTACATCATACTCCCTCCATCCGGATTACATGTCACAGAAATGGATAAAACCGGATGTATCTAGAACTGAAATACGTCTAGACCCATCCATTTATTTCTGGATGGAGGGAATACATGTCAATATGTCATGCCTTTCTATTCTTCATTACCTATTCCATCTTTGCTGTAGCACATTTTATAATTGAAGCACCATTCTTCTATATAAGGCATGCAAGGGGAAGACAACTATGTTAGAATCTGAAGGGTTACAAACTAGGTATTTGTAAAAGATCCAAATGCCAGGAGATAATAGACCAACTCCAGTTTTCATAGATACTGCTCCAGCATAGAGAAACCCAACTCCCACTAATAATAAGCAGATTCCAGTGGCCAAAGAACTAGTCCGCATCATGAAATATGTCAACTCCATTCTAAGAAGCGTGTGCATATCCTTGCATCATGAAATTTTATAGCATTCTGATCATATTTTCTACATGTTTCTTACCCATCTCTCTTTTAGAAAATAAGCTTAAAGGATAGAACACTTTCTGTACTGGGATCATATTCGAGGAAAGTATCTTGCGGGAAGTCTCTGTGCTCCAATGCTGATGTAAGTACCTGCTGTATATCACTGTATTTTTACATCAGCATGTATTTTGTTAATCGGTGTGAATCCAACGTTTATCTGATCTAAACTCAGTTGTAACAAAATGTTAAAGGCGACAATGTTGATTTTTTAAGGAAAACTGCCTGGTAGTTTTGCATACTGAGCTGCATGAGTGTACTATCTCATATCATGCACATTACTGAATTGTAGTGCTGCTCTGGTTGCCCATTCATCATTGTGTCAATGTTGCTTTCGTATTACCTTACCTGGCTGATGATAGATGTGCCATATTATGTTAATTTGGTGTAGGCTGGTGTGGTCTAGTTGCCCAAACATTCATTGTGTCAATGTTGCTTTCCTATTATCTGACCTGACCAATGATGGCAATTCAAGTGTGTTAATTTGGTGCAGGCTCCTGAAGATAAGAAGACAATCTCTGAAAACAGCAAGGCAACCCCATTGTTTCTTTCCAATAAATCTAGGCCAGGTAATATGGAATAACTCATGATTGATCTGTTCAGTTCCCCTCCTAATTTATGTTATCATGCAGTGGTCGGGACACTCTCCACTATCAATAATACAAGCCTGCCAAAATCGTCATCTGAATCTTTTCAGTTTCCTCTGTCTCGAATGCAATGAAAAAAATGTATGTTTGTGAACCAATTAATGGCTAAAGAAATGATGGAAATGGTGGAGGAATCAGAGCTGCACATTTGTGCGCAACAACAACTGATCAATGTTTTCAGAGACAGTGTAGCAAAGCAGCAAGAACTTTCCCACATGCCTATGGGCATCATCCGCGCTGACGTTGCAGATTGTGACATCGTAGATCGTTAGGTTCTGTTCATTTATTTGCACTGGCATCAATATTTGATTGCCCAGTGGATGTAATTTCCTGTAATATATGATGGATGTGCAACGTTTTAGTCTATATGTCGTACCTTTGCTTCATCGGTTTTGGTCCTGTGCATAATTGCTCGTCGTAATGGGCTCAAATTATCTAATTGGGCATAAAGACATGTAAGAACTTTAGTGGCCCATTAAGTTAATGGGCCGTTACCAGGCCGAAAGTTAATGGTCGGCCCTCTTACCTCCCGGGTCGTTAACAAGCCGACATCGAAGCGGGCAACAGGTGGGCCATTTGATTTCACGGGCCGCTACTAAGGCCGGGCTACATATGGCCCAACTATACTGTGGGCCTTTAGCAGGGCGAAAGAGATAGCGGGCTCGTACTGGACCATGAAGAGAATGGGCCGCTAAATGGCCCAACTATGTTGTGGGTGTTTAGCAGGCCGAGAGAGAAACCGGGCTAGTATTGGACCATGAAGAGCATGGGCCGTTAAAAGGCCAAAACTCAGGTCCGACTGCAAATGGCCTAAATCATTTATGGGCCGTCAACATGCTGAAAGACACACCGGGCCGGGAATTGGCCCAACACTTAAATGGGTCGCTAAAAGGCCAAAACTAAGGTCCGACTACAAATGGCCCAACTCATTTATGGGTTGTCAACAGGCTGAAAGACACACCGGGCTGGAAATTGGCCCAACACTTAAATGGCTCGCTAAAAGGCCGAAAGATGTACATCCTGAAAATTGGTCCATCCCTTGAATGGGCCATTAATAGGCCGAAATCACATTGGGCCGATATTGAGCCTAAATATATAGTGGGCTGTTAACGGGCTCGAACTGACAATGGGCTGCAATGGTGTCAAATCTTTAGCGGGCCGAATTGGCACATCTCGTATGGGCCATGGGCTAAAATAGACTTTACACAAGTAGGCCTTATATCGGCCGGCCTGCTAATTTTTACCGGGCCAGCCTTTTTCACCGGAATGGGCCACTGTTGGGCCGTCCACGTGTCGACCTATCATAGGCGCCTCCTGTCTAATGAATGGATGACATTTGTCGCAACGGTGAGCCAACACGTGTTTCCTCTGGCCAATGAAGATTTTACATGTGAAAAATCCTCATTGGTCCGAGCTGTTAGCGGGTTATCAGATCCAAAACCGGACCCGATAGCTTAACAACGTTCCATTACGGTGGATACCACGTATCGGTCAACCTTGATGAAAGCACTTCCATGACGCGCGATTTATCGTCATGGAAGTGGACACTTCCATGATGATAATTTTGGTAATGTCATGGAACACTTCTACGACAGCACAGGTATGACTATCTTGATTTTGTCATAAAATCGTCATGGATGTACATGCATGACAAAAAACGTGACCTACTGTGACAAACACGTATCATCACGGAAGTGTATTTTTTGTAGTGGTAGTAGCTCGATATCGGCTCCACAGGCCATAATCGGACGCAAAGGTCCTTCATGGCCGGCTCCACCATTCGGTGCAAATTCGTCAGCTGCTTCATTTGATTTCTCAGGAGGGGAGGGTGCTCGGGCTCTTGAAACTGCGCCCAGAATAACCTATGCTTGGCATCACCTCATGAGACGCAAAGTGCTTGGCCGCATCCACCACACTCGTCAAAAGATCCGCAAATGCGCCCAAGGAACGCCACTCTTGTGTGAGCAAAGCAAACTTGTGACCGCCAGACACTCTGCAGTAAGTATGGCTTACCATCTGCAATTAGCTTCACTTGGCGGAGCTCTTCTTGGGCGCCTCGCCTTTTCGACCTCGCCTCTGGATCTCCTGCTTTATCTTGGATAGCTTGGTGGCTTGACCCTTATTTTTCTGCTCAAGGTTCTCACATTTAGTGACGGCATCCTTGAGCTCCTTCTGCACTTCGGCAACTCTGGCCTCATGCTTGTCACTGACGGTCTTCACCGTCGACAGCTCGGCGGTCGCTCGATTGTCCTCCACTTCTGTTCGGCAGCCTCCTGCTTGGCCTTGTTTAGTTCGTCCTTGAGGTTCTTGACCTCTGCGGTGACAACTTCAGTCATAATCAAGCAATTCTTGCTTAGGGATAACCCCCGAATACCTTGAATGATAAGGAAATCCAAAATACTCTGTCTCGACCAGACTAACCTTGCACTTCGTCGAACCGCTTTTTGACACGGTCGAGCTCCTCATCAGAGCTCTCGAGCTTCCGATTCATTTCTCGAGCTCCGTAGCATTGGCAACCGCCGCGGAAGACGAGGCCTACAAAAAATGCTTATATCATTTAGATTCCTGATTCAATGATTTTCGATTCACCGCTAGGTTTTTTCAATCTTGATGAATTCTCGGGGCTACGTCTAAACTATGAGTATCACATTCATTCTCCGACTATTCGAACCCCGTTTGAGTTTTGTCAAACTCAACCAGGCCTCGAGGTCTGCTACATATACGAGGATTGCATAACCTTACTTAAAGAATTCGCTTTATGGAAAGAATATGTCGGTGCAACAAACCCTGGGTCTGTTGCCCAGACTATGCACGGGCACGGGAACAAGACCACAGCACCAAGATCAGATTGGAGCACGAGGGACCAGTCCTTTGTAGGATCCAAGTACAAATTAGGAAGACCATGACTAGTCAGAGAAGCAAGACGTTGCTAAGGGAAAATCCTCCCTTGCCGGGTAGGCGAGCCTGACAAGGACGAGGTTTCCCCCGGAAGAAGGCCTTCGGGTCTTCCCGGCAGGCCTACCAGGGCTTACGGAGGCAGAACCAGCCCACCGCATCACCGCACCACCTCATCACGACCCAAGTCGTCAATCAGTGCGGTGTCAAGCTCCAAGATGACTAAGTGGCTATTATTCACCACATGGCAACCACTTTCTATAGAAAATGCCTCCAAGCGACACCCGTCCTGTGAAGTGTCGAGCGAGCAGGTGCGAAGCTGGCACAATAGCCCGGCAGGGCCTGCCAGGCAAGCTACGATGTGACGTTGAGCGGTGCATTTAATGTGCTCTGTTAGCCTGCAGAGTTAGGTATGTGATACGTCCATTTGGCATCATGCTTTTATATCGATAATTATTGCATTATGGGTTGTTATTACACATTATGTCACAATACTTATGCATATTCTCTCTTATTTTACAAGGTTTACATGAAGAGGGAGAATGCTAGCAGCTGGAATTCTGGGCTGGAAAAGGAGCAAATAGTAGAGACCTATTCTACACAACTATAAAAGTCCTGAAACTTCCCGGGAGCATGTTTTGGGATATATAAAAAATACTGGTGAAAGAATTTACCAGAGGGGGCCCACACCCTGGCCACGAGGGTGGGGGTGCGCCCTACCCCCCTAGGCGCGACCACCTGTCTCGTGGCCCCCCTATAAGATCTCCGGTACCCATTTTCTGCTATATGAAGTCTTTCGTCCGAGAAAATATCATAAGCAAGCTTATGGTATGAAACTCCGCTGCCACAAGGCGGAACCAATATAGGGCTCCGGTGGAGCTGTTCTGCCGGGGAAACATCCCTTTGGGAGGGGGAAATCATCACCATCGATCCTCTCATCGGGAGGGGGTCAATATCCATCAACATCTTCACCAGCACCATCTCATCTCCAACCCTAGTTCATCTCTTGTATCCAATCTTTGTGTCAAAACCTCAGATTGGTACATGTGGGTTGCTAGTAGTGTTGATTACTCCTTGTAGTTGATCCTAGTTGGTTTACTTGGTGGAAGATCATATGTTCAGATCCTTTATGAATATTAATACCCCTCTGATTATGAACATGAATATGATTTATGACTAGTTATGTTTGTTCCTGAGGACATGGGAGAAGTCTTGCTATAAGTAGTCATGTGAATTTGGTATTCGTTCGATATTTTGATGAGATGTATGTAACTTTCCTCTAGTGGTGTCATATGAACGTCGGCTACATGACACTTCACCATTGTTTGGGCCTAGGGGAGGGTCTTGGGAAGTAATAAGTAGATGATGGGTTGCTAGAGTGACAGAAGCTTAAACCCTAGTTTACGAGTTGCTTCGTAAGGGGCTGATTTGGATCCATATGTTTCATGCTATGGTTAGGTTTACCTTAATACTTCTTTTATAGTTGCGGTTCATAAGGGCAGTACCCAAGCACCGGTTCACCCACATATCAAATTATCAAAGTACCGAACGCGAATCATATGAACGTGATGAAAACTAGATTCATGATAATTCCCATGTGTCCTCGGGAGCGCTTTCCTTTATATAAGAGTTTGTTCAGGCTTGTCCTTTGCTACAAAAAGGATTGGGCCATCTTGCTGCACCTTATTTACTTTTATTACTTGCTACCCGTTACAAATTACCTTGTCACAAAACTATCTATTGCCGATAATTTCAGTGCTTGCAGAGAATACCTTACTAAAAACTGCCTATCATTTCCATCTGCTCCTCGTTGGGTTCGACACTCTTACTTATCGAAAGGACTATGATAGATCCCCTATACTTGTGGTCATCAGTATGATAGCACTATTTGCTATCTAATTAGTGCATAATGACTGATTTGGCACTTTGGTGACCCCTTTATCTATAAAAGGAGGCCCAATTCAACCGTACAAAGGTGTTGCACCCACTATGCGGCTATATCTCCCACGTGCCAGGGCACGACTTAGAGGCATAGCCGAGGTTTGTCGCAAGAGGGGTAATCTTCACACAATCCAATGTGCTGAATAGAAAGGGATAAAGAGTTGGCTTACAATCGCCAGTTCACACAATACATCAATAATTAATACAATATCCAAAGAACAATCAAAGGTCCGTCTACGGAACCAAAATAAAGGAAGACAACCCCAAATGCTAGATCCCCGATCGTCCCAACTAGGCTCCACTAATGATCATTCGGAAAAGACTATTTGGAAGTATCTGTGAGTCACGAGGACTCAGCAATCTCACAACCGCGAGATCAAGACTATTTAAGCTTATGGGTAGGAAAGGGTAGTGAGGTGGAGCTGCAGCAAGCACTAAGCAATATGGTGGCTACCATGCGCAAATGAGAGCGAGAAGAGAAGCAACGCAATGGTCAAGAAGCTAGAAGTGATCAAGAAGTGATCTTGAAAACTACTTACGTTCAAGCATAACATAAGACCGTGTTCTCTTCCCAGACTTCGCCGAAAAGAGACCATCACGGCTAGTTAAGTGTCAAGTTCTCTACAACCAGATATTAACAAATTCCCATCTGCCACATAACCGCGGGCACAACTCTCCAAAGTTTATACCCTGCAGGGGTGTCCCAACTTAGCCCATCACAAGCTCTCACGGTCAACGAAGGATATTCCTTCTCCTAGGAAGACCCGATCAGTCTCGGAATCCTGGTTACAATACATTTCGACAATGGTCAAACAAGACGAGCAAAGCTACCTGATGTGCCGACAAATCCTGATAGGAGTCGCACATATCTCATTCTCAGGGCACACCGGATGGGCCATACGTCGGGTTGGCACAGACCCTGGTTTCCCAGGGGGCGCCGGACATCGCCTAGTTTGGACCAACACTCAGAGGAGCACTGGCCCGGGGGTTTAAAATAAAGATGACCCTTGAGTCTGCGGAACCCAAGGGAAAAAGGCTTAGGTGGAAAATGTTAAAACCAAGGTTGGGCCTTGCTGGAGGAGTTTTATTCGAGGCGAACTGTCAAAGGGTTCCCATAAAACCCAACCGCGCAAGGAATGCGAAATCAAGGAACATAACACCGGTATGACGGAAACTAGGGCGGCAAGAGTGGAACAAAACACCAGGCATAAGGCCAATCCTTCCACCCTTTACCAAGTATATAGATGCATGATATCCCAACATATCCATGTTCCAACATGGAACAAACTTCAACTTCACCTGCAACTAGCAACGCTATAAGAGGGGCCGAGCAAAAGCAGTAACATAGCCAAACAATGGTTTGCTAGGAAAGGTGGGTTAGAGGCTTGACATGGCAATATGGGAGGCATGATAAGCAAGTGGTAGGTAGTGCGACATAGCTATAGAGCGAACAACTAGCAAGCAAAGATAGAAGTGATTTCGAGGGTATGGTCATCTTGCCTGCAAAGTTCTTAGTGTCGTCGAAAGCTTGATCCTCAAAAGCGTACTCAATATATTCCTTGGTCACATACTCATCTCCCGGCTCTACGCCAATAAAGAACACAAGCAATGGAACAACAATCAATCACTGTGCAATGCAAAAACAACATGATGCAATAGATGGCATGATATGCAAGATATGATATGCAGTGCATATGTGTGCTCCGGAAGGGAAAGAAAGATCAAGGCATCAACTTGGCAACCCAAGTATGCCGCTGGAAAGATGAGATTGTTTCAGTTGAAATTGATATAAAGATCACCGGAAATGGATGCACGGTTTGCAAACGGCAAGCATCACAAGAATGACACAAAACTACAAATAACAACACGATGCTACTTAGAATGCAACAAGAAACTAAGCTACTTCACTCCAACATAACAACAAAGAATATGTCAGTGATGTACGAGAGATACTTGAGAAAACATGAACAGTCAGCTACGGCTAAAACACACTAGAACAGGTTCAAACAAGCATGGAAAAAGTGCAAAAGATATCAGCTTCACAGACTTAGAGAAAATACTAACATGTCAAAAACAACATTAGGAAGCACTGTTTAGAGCAAGCAAACAACATGCTACAGGAACCTATAATAGCAAACCAAGGCATAGCATGATTCCACTAAGAGCATAGATCGAAAGTCCCTTGCTGATCATGAGCCAAAAACGCATAGAAGATATGATGGCACCCATGCAAACATAGCAAGTTTTATTAACAGTTTCAGACTTACCAGAAAAACATAGCATGTCATAAACAGATTCACGATAGCAACTTAGAGAGATCATGCCACTCACCACAAAGCATTGCATGACAATATAAGCATACCAATCACAAGATTACATGTTTATGAAGCTAACCATGGCAATATAAAGTTTATAGGATGCATGTATCACTAGCAACAACCATGGCAATATTGATTAACATGTTAGCATTCTGCCTGGAACATTTTATAGCAAAAGTAGAGCAAGCAAAAGACATGCTAGACAACTACATAATTGCAAACAGGGGCATGGATGGATAGAGTATAACCACGTATTCAAAACATCATTACTAAAGTATCTCAAAATAAGCACGGATCTCACTGTGGCAGCAAGTTTACATGGCATCAAAATAACAGCAGGAAAAGACTTTGCAAAATCCTAGGTCCCTGAAAACAGCAACATTGTGAAGACTAGTTTGCATGCTTGTGATAGTCACCACATATATCACAAAAATACAAGACAAGCACCTCTGTAAAGATGGCATGAAGTAGTTCAAAACACATGTAGACCTCAAGCTCATACGATGCACACATCAAATGCAAAAAAATAAAAAAAAACTCATGATCTAATAAGTACCAGCAGTTAACATTTTATAGCACTCTTGCATCAATGAAAAAGACATCATAATGGGCAGTATTACGCATGGAAATGCTACTGGCATGAAGAGCTCAATGAGACGAACAATTAGAAATATCATATGCAAGATTTGGAGCCACGATCAGAACATGGCATAAAAATAACAAGGGAACCGGGGACTTGGTGGAAATCACCTCGCGGACTAGGATTGACCACGGCATGGATTCTGAGGCGGCGGCAGATCTGGCTGGATCCTCGCCGGAGAAGAGGGAGACGGTGGCTGGAGCATGGAGAGGGAGGTGCTCCGGCGAGGGGGGGCACCGGATCTCGCCGGAGGAGGCCGGTGGAGGGCGGCGGTGCACTGGGCGGCGAGGCGGCGCTGGTGTGCTCCGGCGATGGCGGGCGGAGCAGAGAAGTGGCAGAGGCAGGCGACGTGCGCGGTAGACGGCGGCGGACACAGGCGCCAGGTGGCGGGGACGGATGGGCGGCGCTGGCGCGCACGGGAGGAGGCGCGGGCCTGGAGCGGCGGGGTAGCGGGCCGGCCGCGGGCTGTGCAGGCCGCGACGGCGGCGGGTGGCGGCGTGCGATACGCCGAGGGGACGGCAGCGGACGTGTCCGGCACCGGGCGGACGTGTCCGGCGCACGGAGGAAGGGGAAGACTAGGCTTTCGCCCGAATTTTCGGAGGAGGCCTTTGCGGTTACCCGGTTAACCGTTGGAGCATCAAACGGCCTCCAAATAGAATAGAATTTGACAGGCGGTCTACCGCTGGTGTTCCAAGACCACTTGACAAATCTCGGTCCATTATGAGAACATTTAGCACCCGCTCATAAAAAGAGACAAGAGGGGTGCGACGGTCTACGTGGGAGTGTCGGGTTGCGAAACGGACATCGGGGAAAATGCTCAGATGTATGAGACGAACACGAATGCAAATGCGATGCACATGATATGAAATGCATGACATGAACAAAATGCAAAACGAAGACAAAAACCCAACCACGAAGGGAATCTCATAACTTAAAGCCGAAAATGGCAAGAGTTGGAGTTACAAATATGGCAAGTTACATCCGGGGTGTTACAACACTCCACCACTACGAGAGGATCTTGTCCGGAGATCTAGGACTGAAAGAACTCTGGATATTCGGAACGGAGGTGGTCCTCGCGCTCCCAGGTGGCTTCTCGGTCAGAATGGTGTGACCACTTCACTTTCAGGAATTTGATAGACTTGTTGCGAGTCTTGCGCTCGGTTTCTTCAAGAATAGCAACGGGACTCTCATGATAAGACATATCTTCTTGGAGATCAATCTCTTCAAAGTTGATGGTGTGCTCATGAGTCTTGAAGCACTTGTGAAGCTATGACACGTGAAACACATCGTGCACATTTGCGAAGTTGGATGGAAGCTCAAGTTGATAGGCAAGGTCGCCTCTTTTGCCAATGATCTTGAAAGGACCCACGTATCTAGGGGCAAGCTTCCCTTTGATACCAAAGCGACGAGTGCCTTTCATTGGAGAGGCGCGGAGGTAGACTTGGTCTTCGATCTCGAAAGCCAAGTCATGGTGCTTGCTATCATAGTAAGTCCTCTGGCGCGATTGCGCGGCTTTGAGATTTTCACGGATGACTTTACACATTTTTCAGCCTCTGTGATTACGTCATTGCCAATAAGTTGGTGTTCACCAGTCTCTGACCAATTAAGAGCAGTACGGCACTTTCTGCCATAGAGAATCTCGAATGGGGCCTTGCCCGAACTCGCTTGGAAGGTGTTGTTGTAGGAGAACTCTACATACGGAAGACAATCTTCCCACTTCATACCAAAAGAAATGACACAAGCCCTGAGCATATCTTCAAGGATTTGATTGACTCGCTCGACTTGGCCACTAGTTTGAGGATGGAAAGTTGTGCTGAAGCGAATGTTGGTGCCCATGGCCTTCTGGAAGGAGTCCCAGAACTTGGAGGTGAAAATGCTTCAACGATCTAAAGATATTAGTTGCGTAATGCCGTGCAAGGAGACAATCCTGGAGGTGTATAGCTCTGCCAGCTGAGCTGCTGTGATAGATTCTTTGATTGGAAGGAAATGAGCCACTTTCGTAAGCTTGTCGATGACCACGAAGATAGCATCAATATGGTCAAACTTCTATTCTGGAATAGCAAGAGGTTGGAGGAGACCGGTTGGCCATTGGTGTTCTGCTTCCACCGTTCTGCAGCCATCACATTCATTCACGAATTGAGCAATTTCTCGCTTCATTTGAGTCCACCAATACGACTGCTTGAGGTCATGGTACATCTTCGTACTTCGAGGATGAATGGATAGAAGGGAATTGTGCGCCTCGTTCATAATGACTTTCCTTAGATCACCTTTAGGAACCACAATCCGGTCCTCACAGAATAGAGTGTCTTTGTCATCAATGCGATAGCACTTATATTTGGGTTGGCTCTTGGCAATCCCATGTTTCACCTTCTTCACCATGGAATCCAGGAGTTGTGCCTCATGAATTTAATCTTCTAAAGTAGGAGAGACTTGGAGGTTGGCAAGAAAGCCTTGAGGAACAACTTGGAGATTCAATTTGCGGAAAGCTTCACAAAGGTCCGGTTGGAAGGGCTTGAGAATTAAGCTGTTGCAGTAAGCCTTCCTGCTCAAAGCATCTGCAATGACATTGGCGTTGCCTAGAGTACATTCAATACTCGGATTGTATTCTTGAATCATTTTGACCCAACGAGTCTTCCTGAGGTTGAGGTTGGGTTGAGTGAAGATGTACTTGAGGCTCTTATGACGTAACAGCCCCAAAATTGGGTTATCAATTTTTGTGCTGTTATTTTCTCCTGACACTCATTTTCAAATTTTTCTCCTGAGTTTGTTGGGTGACTCTGAGAAATTTTGTCATTTTCAACCTTTCAAAATCTTGCTCATGTCTTTTTCAGTGGGCAAGACCTCATTTGGATCATCCCAAACCCTTTCAAACCCTAATTCCAAATCGTTGGAATTTGGATATGCCCTTTGTGCTTACAAAGGATCCATCATTTTCCTTGATCTGTTGATCCTCCAGATTGTTCCAAGAGATCCTCCTAACTTTCTGAACCTTGGATATGCAAAAATATTGCTAAGTCCAATGCAATATTTTTGAATTATGATTTATTCCTTTTCTTGCCTTTCTGAGGAATAAAATCCAAAGGCATAGCTAGCCATCTCCTAAATTCATGAGAATTGGTGGAGTTGATACTTATGCCTAATCCAAGCTCTGGCAGGTATATTGGCCATAACTAAATAAGGAAAATTGCCTTGTCCTATTTAATGCCAATATTGCATTTCTGCCATTTTCCAAAGGAACTATTATTTCTATAGAAGGGAAAATTCCCACATAAATTGTGGAGATTGTCCTTGCTATATATTAACTAGTTCCATCCTACTCTCATGTTCTCAGTTCAAAATTTTGGCACATGATCCAATGCAAGTTTCTGCCTTCTCTGAAATTTTTCAAAGGAAGTACTTTATTCCTAACTCCAATTGAGCTATAATTTGTCAGGGTGATTAACAATGACAAATCCCCTCTGGATACCAAAAATAAGCTCAATCCATCTATCCAATCTTCCTTGGCAATTTTTCAAGTTTCTGTTCAAATTTTCTTGTCTGTGAAGGAAGTACCCTCATGGATGATCAAAATGAGCTGAAACTTTTCCATCAGTCCCTAATGGTCATATTATCACACTTATCCAAGATTCATCTCATTCCATTGAACTATGTGAGCATAGGAGCAATTCTTTGTTTCTGTCCACATTTTCAGTTTGTGAAGCAAGTGTATCTTATCTTGCTCCATTATGGCGGATAATTTTCCCAGGACTTCTCCTATCTATATGACCTATCTCCACAAGATTTGGGATCATTTCATATGGCCAATTGCCCTGAGGATTTTTCTGAAGTTTTTGGACAGAAATGATAGCTGTGAAGGAAGTACCATTTTGATGAGTCCATTTGGTATGAACTTTTTACAGAATCATGGTATGTTGAAATCAACAGGCTTTGCCAAGATTTAGCCTAATCCATCACTCCTAGTGAGTGCTTCATCATGACTCACTTTCTGGGTCAGTTTTGGTGGTTGTACAGCAACTATGGTAAATAGTTGTCCATTTTACCTCAAAACTCCCAGGACCGTAGTTCTTTCTACCCCAAGCCTCCCAGACATCAAGTTTACCATTTACCCTCTCTGGTTTACTCTCTAGAGTGTGGTAAAATTTGCAGCAGTAAACTTCAGGAGCCTGATTTAATCATCTCCATTTGTCTTTGCCCGATATTTCACCATGGTAATACTCCACGCTGGAAGGACTAAGCAGTAGACATGGACTTACAGCAGTAAAAACCCCAGAGCGCGCCATGCCAGTGGTGACCACGAGTCTAACCAGCCAAAACGGTGGTCTAGCCACTATTGTCTTCGGCATCGCAGCCCCGACCGTCTCTGGCCTCCCCATTAATGTCCAACAGCTCCCCCTCGTCGTTGTCTTCCCTCTGGACTGCTGCCCCCTGTTGTTTTCTTCTCTGGCGAGCCGAGCCAAGGACCGGAATAGTTTGCCCCTGTGTATCGTCGTCTTCCTCCCCGGTGTCTTCTTCCTCCGTTCGTCTGCACGCCTTCCTCGTCTCCGTGACTCTCTGGCACTCGTCTTGATCCTCCTCGTCGCCTTCCCGCTGTTCCCCGTGAGCTTTGGCCGCGCCTATCGACGTTGTGCCCTCGCTGGTGCGTGGACACGTCGCCCGCCGCGTGCCACCTCCTCCCCTCTTTGCCCTGGCTATATATAGTCCGCCCTCGAGCCTCTGGAGATCATTTGCAACCCTCCCCAACCTCTCGCAGCTCTCCCCCTCGCCTCGGAGCCTTTCTGGCCTCCTCCCCATCGCCATGGCCGCCGCCTCGGCCTGCTCAAATTCGAGCAATGGCGGGCGCACCTCTCCCTCTCTCCTCCACCAGAAGCCTCCCCGGAGCCCGTAGACCGCCCCATTCCCCCCCTCGCCGCCGGAGTGCCCTGTGGCCGCGCCCCTAGAGCCACTGTCACCGCTGCGGAGCTCTTTGTCGCCCTGCTCGCCGTGGCCAGACCCCTCCCTGGTGCTCTCTTCGTTGCGGGATGGACGCGACACCTCCTCCCGAGCCCAGCAGTGGTCCCAGCTCCACCGGGGACGGCCGGTCACTACAAAAAAAAGACACATTCGTGACATTTGGGCCGAACGAATTTTTTTCTATCATACATATGACACTTCTATGACGATAGTTGTGACAAAACCCAGTATCATCATAGATGTGGTGGGCTCCTACTTCTATGACAAAGAATCATGACAGAAAATGGGATTTCCGTCCTGGGCGGGCCGGAGACGCAGTTGCATGACATTCTTTGGGCCATCCATGACGGAAAAAACCATGGTAGAAGCGAGGGGGAGGAAAATTTCGGGGAGTTCCCGGTTATGGTGGGAGGTCGGGGGCCGAGCAATGCGCGTTTCTCTCGTACATGTATGCGCGTGTGTGCGAGGCGTTGGCTCTAACTGAACCCGTGCGAGGCATTGGGCTCTAACTGAACCCGAGTGATTGCACTGCGGGCTACGTGTTACTGAACCCGAGCGATCGATCGATGGTTGTTAACTGAACCCGATCGAGCGATTCCTTCGATGGGATGAACAGTGAGCATTGCGGGGGGGAGGGGGGTTGGATGAATAGTGAGCGGTGGCGTTGCCTCTGGATGAAAAGGACCCCGTGGTGTGGTGGAGAGCTGGATAAATAGTAGACGGTGGAGCGTTGCCCGTGGAGGGGTGGATGAACAGGACCCCGTGGTGTTGAGGGCTGGATGAACTGTAGACGGTGGAGGGGTGGTTGAACAGGACCCCGTGGTGTGGAGGGCTGGATGAACAGTAGACGGTGGAGGGGTGCCCGTGGAGGGCTGTTTGAACAGGAGCCCGTGGAGGCTGGATGAACAGGAGCCCGTGGAGGCTGGAGGAGGTCGACGGTGGAGATGAACAGTATCCCGTGGAGTCCCATTTTGCGCTACGGCACACCCCTCCCGATGAAGAGGACCCTCGTTTCGACCGTAGCGCTCCAACACAAGTCTGTTTCATCCGTTTTGCGGTACGCCACACCCCTCCCGATCAATAGGACTCCTGTTTCGACCGTAGGAGGTCCGTTTCCTCTGTTTTGCGGTACGCCAGACCCCTCCCAATGAACAGGATCCCGTTTCGAACGTGGCCGGTCGAACACAAGGCCATTTCCTCCGTTCTGCGGTACGCCAGGCCTTCTTTCCATCGCTTGTTCCGTCCAAGCCCTCCCGATGAACACGACACATTCCGTTGCCTCCCCATGAACACGATGCTTTCCATTGCCTCCCCATGAACACGACGCATTCCGTTGCCTCCCCATGAACACGACGATGACGCTGTTTCTCCATTCTGACCCAGCCATGTACACGAGCCATGGCCGTACGTATGCGCGAGTAGGCGTTTGAGACCCCGCCCGTATGTACACATACGTGGCCGTATTTTCTTTCTTGCACCCTGGCCATTGTACGTACGTGTAAATGCTACGTGTGTGCCTATACTACGTCACGTGCGCGCCTCTACTACGATACGTGCACGCCTCTACATCGACCAGTATGTACGTACATGTTCGTGACCAGAATGACAACGCTACGTACGCTTCGACCAGGTGGGTCCCGACTGTCAGGCACTTCCTTCCCTGCGAAGATGTAGCTGGTCGGTCCCAGCAGTTAGGGGGCGAATCGTTTTTCTGCCCGGATGCACTTCCTTGCGTGCGAAGATGTAGCTGGTGGGTCCCAGCAGTCAGGGGGAAATGTTTTTTTTTCCGAAATACAGTGGCCCGTCCGGTGGGTCCCAGTTGTCAGGTGGAGGAATCATTATTTTCCGCGTAATAAGGAGGCACTTCCTTGCTGCGGCTGTGGACCCAGCTGTCAGCCTCTCCACGTACAGTCCACGTCCGATGGAAGTCGTTCCTTGACCACGTTGACCACACCGCGCCAAGAGCGCCAGGGCGATGGACGACGGCAATGCCTAGGAAGGGGATGACACGGAGGCAGGGAAGACTCGGTAGTTGTTTCCCAAGCGGAGGGGAGTACGACTGTACGAGGGTTTACTGGTTTGTCTGCCGTCGCTGGAGAATAACAGCAGGTGTGGGTGAGTAGAGGGATGGCTAGGCCAGCGATGGGAGTATGGTCGGGCAGTGAGGCCTGCGCGGCAGCATAGCCGGCCACGAGGAGGAGGGAGCAGCCAGTCCCACTAGCGCTTTTTTGAGCGGCTGGAGCAGGAAGAGCAGAGATTGAAGAAGCACGACGGCCGTTGGATGGACATCCAATAGTCAGTCCTTGTGCATCAACCTTTTTTTAGGAAAGCCTCAAATCTGTGGAAAACAGCATACAACCCATCTGCCATTATTTCTAATAATTTACAGCCCATTTGCTAATTCCTAAGGTTTGTATGGAGCCCATATTCTTTTTGTTAGTGTTACAGCCCATATTGTGGCAACGGTTAAAAAATTATACGAAATTTTGCATATTTCGGTGTGGTCCGAACTGTTTTTAATCCCGAAATTTCGACACACATTCAAACTAATTTTAAAAATAAATGTATATCAATATAAAATCCAACAAATTCTCCACGCATAAAAATTAATGTAATTTAAAATCTTGAAATGAAAAAAAATGATATTTGAAACTAATTGCCAGTTTGATGTGTTTTAAAAATGTACAACCCATTTCTCATTACTGATGGGCCATTTTCTCGGCCAGCCGAATGAAAGCTCTCCTCGTCTTGAAAGATTTGCAGCCCAACAGGCCTGACAAAGCGACTTACTTGGCAAATCACAAAAAAATTGCACTGTGGCCGTGGACCCAGCTGTCAGCCTCTCCACGTACAGTACTCTTCGCGACATGTCAGCGGGGGGCATGTCAGCGGGGGGCACTTTATTTCATGAAATACAGAGGCCCTTCCGGTGGGTTCCAGATGTCAGGTGGAGGAATCATTATTTTGCGCGTAATAAGGAGGCATTTCCTTGTGTGCGGCCGTGGACCCAGCTGTCAGCCTCTCCATGCACAATCTACTTCCAATGGTGTCGTTCGTTGACCACGTTGACCACGCCGCGCCGAGCGCATCCAAGGTGGTGGACGACGGCGAGGCCCCGGACAGCAACGAGCCGGAGATGGGAAGGCGCAGGAGTAGAGTCGCAGACAGAGAGGTGTACGAGGGTTAACTGGTTCTAGTGCGGTGTGGTTTGGCTGTCGGTAGAGAAGAACAAGAGGTGTGGAGGGGTGGAGGGATGGCCTGGCCAACGGTGGAGTAGCGCTTCATAGCGAAGCATGCTAAGCAGAGCTGCTAGCAGCAGGAGGCGGGAGGTGGTCCCGGTGGTGCTGGAGGAAGAAGATGAGAGATTGAAGATGGATGCCGGTCGTTGGATGTAAATCCAACGGCTAACATGGCAGAATCATTTGTTGACTAAATTGACAACGACTTGCATTGGATTCGACCTATTGGCCCGCATTTCAGCCTCCAAAAATGTGGCACGTATTCAACCCATTTTTCAGAATTTACATTCTTTTTTTTGTGCGGTAGAATTTACAGTCAATTTGATCTTTTTTTTGAATTACAGCCATTAGCTAGGCTGGGTGAACAAATAATGTAGCGTCCATGCGGCCCGTTTATTTTATTTCCTAAAAAATTACAGGCCATTTTCACTTTCTCGAAATACACGATTTTGCTGGGCTGATTCTAATTATAATGTTGGGTTGGGCCAGCAATGTTATCAAAAAATAAAAAGGGGCTGAGCATTTTGTTATAAATATATTTAAATAATAAGTGATATTATTACATTCGTCCTTAAATCTTACCAAGCTTTTGTACACAATCACTAGGATTTTCGTGCCAAAACAATCCAGGATTTTATTTGTTAAGAAATTATTTTTATAAGTTAATAAGATGTGGGATATTGTTTTCTTACATATGTAAGTATCTGTTAAATATATGATGACAATAAAAATAATATATAATAACATATAAAATATTTTTTTAGACAAACAGGGAGCATCTCCCCGGTTCCATTGCTGAGAACGATACCACAACATATTCTGATATAGCAGTTCGAAAGCAAAGGTAGAAAAGCTACAAACTAGGGGGGTGGATGAACAAGTTCTCTGAATAACACAAATCACCCGAGCGGTGCCAAAGGCAGAGCAGATAGAGCACTCAAATGACACAAGGAGGGTCCAGCAAAGCCTTCATGGTCTTCAGCCGAGGAGCCGTGTCAGCCTACCGCGACCAGTAAGCAATCGGAGACACCGGGTGGAAGGCGTAGCATGGTGGATGTCCCTCTTTTTCGGCGCCAGGTGCCCATCATCTTCTTCAGAGATCTTGAGACGAGCCCACGGGTCCAGCCCCAGAGCAGGTCGAGCCTTGTTCAGCCACAAGTGATCGCCAACGGTTTCTGGAGGGATCTTGTTAGGGTTTCCATGAAGCTCATCAACTTGTCCTTGTACGATCCAGAGGAGAGAATCGCCCAGTTCCTCACCATGTTCCTGATCAACCTCAAGACCTATGGAATGGAAATCCAGGAGGTGTTACTAAAAATCATAGCATTTCTATATTTCTAGAGGCACTAAAGGATAGCTGAGCTAACAATGTTTAAAACTGAGCACTTTTTGGTAGCAATCCAGAATCTGGCGACAGATTCGAAGGATGAGCCAATCTGACTAGAGAAATATTCCTCAATGTGGGACCAGAGATGTTTAGCAACTATACATTCAAAAAATAGGTGAGAACAAGACTCTTGTTCCAAGCAGTAAACACAATCAAGGGGTTTGATGATGTGTCTCTTCCTAAGGTTATCCCTAGTCATCAATTTTTTTTGGAGAGAAGCTAGAGAAGTACATGAAATTTAGGGGGGAACTCTCAATTTCCAGACAGCAGGGGTAAACACGGGTTGAACCCCTCTAAAGTTGATAACATGATAAAGGGAGCTGGAGTACTACTTCCCCTTATTGTCCAGCTGCCAAATCAGGGCATCCGGCTCGGCAGTAAAGCTAATGCTTTTGGCAATTTCCTCCAACTGGAACCATTGTTCCATGAGACTATCACTAAAGTTCCTTCTAAAAGAGAGTTTTAGGCATTGACCGTCCCAAACTTCATTGACACTTTTGTTAAGCTCACTGCGAACAGAGTAAATAGGCCAAAATTGGACTACTAGGGGGCTCTGCCAAACCAAGTACCTTCCCAGAACCTGGTTCTGCTCCCATCCCCTATGTTCCATCTGTAGCCCAATTTCACAGCATGCATAATAGATTTTAATCCTTTCCAGAATCTAGAGGTCTTAGGGTAGGAGGAAGGGACAAAAATATTAGGTTTATTTCCTAGGTATTTATGGGCAATAAGAAGCTTCCAGGGTTTCAGGTCTTCCTCATAGAATCTTTTAATCCAAGACCCTAGAAGACAGATGTTAATTTCTTGGAGGTTAGGTATGCCTAGGCCTCCAAAATCTTTTTTCATAGAGACTAGGGCCCAATTAGCAAGGTGTAGCTTCCTTTTTCCCTCAAAATCATTCCACAAGCAATGAGACATCTGAGAATTGATGAGGTTCACTGCCCATTTAGGGAACTTGAAGAAGGAGAGGAGATACACTGGAATGCTAGCCAAACAATCTTGTATGAGGATCAATCTACCTCTGTAAGAGAGAAGTTTGCCCCTCCACCCAGCAATCCTTTTAATGATTTTATCCAGAAGGGCTTGGATATCCTCTCTCCTCAGTTTATCATAGTGGAGAGGGATACCTAGGTACTTAATGGGGAAGTTACCTTTATTACAGACTAGAATAGAGAGGAAGTCAGCTAACTCCTGATCATCCATGTTGATAGGGATGAGTTCACTTTTAGAGTAGTTGATTCTCATGCCTGAGACTTGTTCAAACCAGGTTAGAACAGTTTTCAGATTGCTAGCATGTGTGGAGTCATTATCTAAGAAAAGGATGGTATCATCTGCATATTGAAGGCAGATGATGCCACCAGGGCAGACCTCAGGACAGAGCCCTGCAATCAGACTATGATCAGTAGCTTTGCTCAGCATTTTAGTAAGAACATCCAATACTAAATTAAACAAAAGCGGGGAGATGGGGTCACCTTGCCTAAGGCCTTTACCAGCAAGGAAAAACTCACTTTCATAGTTATTTAAGTTGACCCCAACAGACCCCCCATGAGTAAGTTGCTGGATCCAACTTCCTCTATGAAAGGCTAAGAAAATATCTAAGAGATCATTTTTCACCAAGTCCCAAAAATGCTGGTAAAACAAGAAGGGAATCCCATCAGAACCAGGAGCCCCATCAGGATAAGAGCTAAAAATGGCTTCCTTCACCTTTGTCTTTGAAAAAGGGGCTTCTAGCAGCTCATTTTCAGCAGGAGAGACTTTTTTAGAAGCAGAGAAAAAATTGTTTTGTAGAGAGAACCCAGAAGGGTTTTCTTTCTTAAACAGGTCTTTGTAGAAGTCACTAGCCACTTTCAGCATCTCATCTACCTCAGTAACAGGGCCATTAGGGCCATCAAGGGAGTGAATGAGGGTTTTCCTCCTCCTCTGGTTAGCTACTGCATGGAAGTAAGCAGTATTTCTATCACCCTCCTTAATGTTCCTATCTCTAGACCTTTGTTTGGCTTTGATTTCTTCTTGAAGACAAATTTTCTTGAGCTCTCCATGGACAAAGTTTAATCTATTAGTCTCAGCCTCAGAGAGCTCAGTGGTTTCTGCCTTAATATCTAGAGAATCAAACTCAAGGAGGAGAAGCCTTTTGTATCTTCTAAGATTAGCTTCCTCATTGGAGTTCCACCCTTTGGTAGTTCTTCTAAATCTCCTGATTTTGATCTGCCAATTTTCTAGGGGGTAGCTGCTCCCAGTAGGCTCATTCCAGATTTTCTTGACTAGCTCAGTAAAATCTTCTCTAAGCAACCACCACTTTTCAAATTTAAAACTATTGCTCTTTGGAGTTTGGTTAAGACCAGAGTCCCAAAGCAAAGGAGTGTGATCACTACCACATCTGGGCAGAGCTCTACAACTAGAAAGGGGAAAGAAAACTATCTAGTTCTGTGTCACAGAAAATTCTGTCAATGGTGGACATAATCCTGGAGCAGCACTTACAAATTATCTAGCAGAACTATGGGTTTTCCTTTTGACAGGGCAATTCTCAACTTTACGGGTAACCATTTTGTAGATAATACAACTCTTGGGCTTGTCACATTTATCCAAATGATGCCCTGGTTCCCCACAGTTGTAGCAGATCACCTCAGAGTATGCCATAAGGCCCGAAGCAGGGGCAGGATCAGTTTTCTGTATGTCCTATCTCTTCTTTTGCTGATTCTTGCCTTGAGATTTCCCAGTGATCTGAGAGTCAGAACCACCAGCAGATTGATCTTGGGCAATTACGGGAGCTTGCCCAGATTGTGCCCCCATTTGGGGCGGAGGTGGGCCGTACCACTGCCCAACCAGCGCTCCCCCCATTGTGATAGGGGAAATTCATCAGAGTTCCTGGTTCCTTTTCATCCTCCAGCCAGATGGTGTCTCTCAGGAAGAAGAAATACCACCAAACAGCGCAATTGAAGCAGATTGCAAGCCTACTTTCAATCTTCTGCAGGTTTGGGGGAGAGGTAAGGTAGGGGATCCACCTACTCCGGCTCCGGTGGCGTGCTGGTGGGCAGGAGTCCAGTCAAGCATTCCCATCTTGTAGCACGGCGTGGATCTCCTGAATTCACTTCTCCTTTCGCCCATCGAACGAACGCAATCGGCGGCTTACTGGGGCGGGGCATCCTATGCTTCTCCAAGAAATCTTCTTCGAAGTAGATCCGCAGGGCTAGATTCAGCAGCTCCCAATCCACATGATCCTTGCACATCCGAGCATACCTGCGCGAGTAAGAGAACGGATTCGGTCCCTCCTCGGCTTCCTCCCTCGCAGCTTCCTCCTCTGCTTCCCTCCATTTGCGCGTGCACTGGGTCCAAGAGAGAGCGTCATCGCGGATCCGCATCGCCCGCTCCCTCCATCTCCTCCCTCGAGTCTCCCGCAGCACCGCTGGCGCAACGGAGTCGAGCGGCTGGAGCATCTGCGGGAAGGCTTTGTAGACATGTGGGAGATGCATCTTGTACATCTGCCTGTCTTCCAGCCATTCCCCCATGGATATGGCCAGCGAGCGGACTTGCTGAGGGGGGCAGGCGCGCCCGGAGTTAGGAGGCGGGGGGTGGCGGCGAGATCTATTTGCCAATTAATCCCTCCTTTTCGGTTTATAGGGCTCAATTCAAAAATCTCACCAACCAAGGTAGATGATGAATGGTGGAATACTTATTGTAGTTTGCAAAAGCACCTAATTAATGCACTTGTTTTCCTCAAAAAATTATGTTTATCAATGCATAAATTGCAATGCATGCATGCGTAAAGTACATACATTGATCAATTTTCTCTTAATACTTGCATGCAATGATTTAATGCACCTTGGAATCTGAACATGTGATGGAAAACAACCAAATTGAGCCTTATAAAATGGAAAAACTAAAATTTTGAGATAAGCCCTATAAACCGAAAAGGAGGGGGTATGTGAACTAAACAGTCAACATATAAAATAATTTAAATATATATAATATAGTTAGAAGGGAAACATAATTTGGACCTGGCGTTCCTATTCTTATATAGAAAAATAGAACAGACCTCTGCGTTTTCTTCAAAAAATACATAAATTGGGCTGCCAAAAATAAAACCTCAGATGGGAGGTCCATAGGACGGTCGATACATGACGGCCCTAAGAAAATACAAACAGGCCTATGGACCTCCCATCCGAGGTCGTGGGTTGCGCATGTTAAAATGAAAGACTAGACGGGGCAGCCCAAAACCACATCCAAAACTTGCCAATACTTCGTCCCTCGTTTTCTCTGTGTTTCGCACACTCGACATTGTGTGGGCATTTTGATTGTGCATCATATGAAGATGTGTTATGCATGAATGTTGATCAGCATGATGTTAACTGGCTGGTAGTTCCATTTTCGACCATGAATAAAACTTCCAACATGATGTTAACCATGTTTGAAAAGGCCGTGTTAATATAAATGCTCTGCCTCTGAAAGTTGCAGTTTCTTATGTGAAACTGAACTTGCAGTTTCTTATCTGAAACTGAAACTTGCAGTTTTTTCTCTGAGAATCACATTGTCTACACTTTTATACTCCTATGAAACTACATTTTTTAAGTGCTAAAAATAGATCTCTAGAATTCATAAAATACTTTATATGCTCAATACTGCAAATCTGAAATTCAAAAGACATTCATATCTGAAAGTACTCTCAAAATACACAACACAAAACACAATTCACAACCTGCAAATACTGACAACCCTAAGCTCCTCCTGACAATTCACAACCTGCCCGACTATTGGGCTGGGGGGGGGGCAGCCCCCTCCTATTCCTCGGCGGCAGACAACCGCCCCGTGAGACGTTGTGAACGGCGAGGTAGACGATCGCGGGGAAGCGTTGTCGGGCCAACTGCTTTTCTGCTCTTGCAGTTGGGTTCGGTCGATGAAGACTCCACCGGCTCGCTCTGGCAGGACACCCTCACAAACGGCACCCTATAGATGTTCGATCCTTCAATCTCTGGTGGATGCTCCAACTGGGATCGATACTCCCACCACCGCTCCCTCACGATCGGATTCGGTTAATCTGTTTGCTCCATGGCCCAGAGGAGCAGCTCTATGTACTCCGGCGCGACTCCCTCCGGGAGTATCGCCGACTTTTCGCTCTGTTGCAGATATTTGGCCATGGATGCCGCCGTCGCCGCTAGTTGGTCCTTGTTGTCAAACCAAGACTGTATCTCCAACATCCTAGCTAGCTTCATAGGGTCGCCGTCTGCGATCCTCATGTATCGGTTGTACTCCTCCATCGATCTACTTCTCCACAGCACCTTCACTCGCCGGCGGTGGTTTTTGAATGGAAGAGGAGAGGAGCAGCGCTGGTTTTGGATTAGAATGGGAGAGGAGAGATGCTGGTTTTGGACTGGAACAAGAGAGGAAGGGTGGTGGTTCTGAAATGGAAGAGGAGAGGAGCGGCGCTGCATTTAGATTGGAACAGGAGAGGAGCGGCGGTGGTTTAAGAGGAGAAGAGCGGAAGATCGGCGCTGGTCTTGGAAGTATTTTTTTGTTGTTTCGCGTATTTTGGGTCAAAGTTTGACCATGTACTATATTTGACAAGCAAAATGTGAATGCATGTCACCAAAAATTGTATCGTTTGGTTTGTATCTGAATGTAATTTCAAATTATACTCCCTCCATTTTTGTATACAAGGCCACAAACTCATATTACAGGTACCAAGGTAAAAATCAATGCTATGTTTAAGTCAATGTTGCAAGCTAGCTTGTCACCTTGATTGTCGTGTTAATTAATGTGGTTTTTCTCTCCCAAGCACAACAAGCCAACCCTCTTACTCCTCATTGGTTGATTAATGTTGGGAATGCAAGCTAACCTTCTCACTCCCGCATGCACACAAGGGATATTAATGTCCTCGGGTGCTAGTACGAGGCAAACGCCATCAATTTTGCCTCGATTATCGTTAGTGGCCTTGTATAGTTGCAAATTGTAATTTTGATAGTGCCCTTGTATACAACGTATAACATATATTTTATGTGCGAAAATCATGGTCAATTATGACCCAGAATAAAAGGGAGACTAGTTAATGTGGGGTCACTTTCTTAATTGAAGGGTAAATTGATTTTGATTTTGATCCAGTTAGAGCGCGCTGGCCCTCTCGTCCAATCCTAAATTGCTGCCGCACGCTCCTCTCCCTCTTCTCCATTGCAAAACCACCTCCTCTCCTCTCCATCATCTCCATTCCAAAACCACCGTCTCGCCTCTCCCTCTTCTCTATTGCAAGACCACCGTCCCTCCTTCGTTTTCTAGACGCTTTGCTCCATGGCGCGGGCGCAATCCATGGATACAAAATTAGTATACTGTATACTATTTAAAAGTCGAGGGTGGGGCTTTTCATGCGCGCTAGGCGGTGGGGCAGTTCCTCTTAGTCGGTTAGACAGAGACGCGAGAAGACGAGGGAGTAGGCTGCTGCAAACATAGGGCTGTGTGATGTGACAGCGAGTTACTGCTGGACAGGTGGGGCCCCATGATTTGACTTGCCATTATCATTTTAACTATGACGCTACGAGCGGCGCGAGTCTCCCAGATTCCTGACCACCTCCATACAGGTGCCTCTCCCAATGCTCCACCATGTAGTAGAGGCTGGCTCTTGCATGAGAGCCCACTTCCCCACTTTTTCCTTGCCTCTCATTCCTCCACATATGCAAAAATGGCATGTAAAGCGCAATATTGTACTTACTTTTACTTGCTCCTACAAGTGCTTAAGCTTGCCACATAGGCATAAAGTCTGATGTGGCAAGTTAATCAAGAAGAGAGAGATTAGTTTGGTGACCCAAGGAAGAAACGGTGCTAAGCACGTGTACCTAGGTTAAAAGACAATTTTGAGTCTATAGCTAATTAAATGAAGCAAACTTAGCAACACCATTTCATTGGAAGAGGTCACTCCTTGGCAAATGCAATAAATACATGCGCTTAGCACCGTTTCTTCCTTGAGTACGAAGAAAGAGATAGAGAGGAGTAAAAAATACACTTATAGCCAACCTTGTTGTAGTATGAGTGACTAAGTGATGACTATGTATGACATGCCAACATCAGATAGCCTAACACACCGTGTTAAATCTCCAAGGGCGTGACTGCGCGAGCGACGTGACGGTCGTGGTAGGCGCGACCATGATACGGGCTGCTGGCAGCCCTTGGATCTGAGATCAAACGGTTGCATGCTAAGTTGCTGAAAATTAGCAGAATAACCCTCCAAGATAGGATATTCACACATAGGTCTAGAATCACGCCCTGCAACCGTTCGATCTCAGATCCAAGGGCTCTCGGAAGACCGTATCATGGGAGAATGGAAAGCCACTACCCTGCCGTTCGCACGCTGGCAGTTCGTTCCTACTCATCCCCGCACGTCCTTCAATACTATGGCGGTTTGCTCCTAGTCGTCCCGTCCATTCACATTACGGTAGTTCCACTAATCATAACCCTCCTCCCAAATCCATGGCATCCCAAATCTCCACGATCGTCGGTGAGTACAAGGTTAGAACCATCACCGGCGATGAGTTCGACGTCATCTACACCCGTTCTTCTGCGACGGTGAAAGGATGCCTTTCTCGCTTCAGACGCATGTTCGAAAACTCAGATGATGAGTGGGTCGCTGGGCTAGATGTTGAGTACACCATAGTCCTGGAACGAGAGAAGGATCTAAAGGATGAAGACAGGAAGAAGCCCGCCGTGATCCAGGTTTGTGTACATAACGTTTGCTTGGTCTACCACATATGCCATGCCGACATTGAGTGCCAGGATTTTAAGAACTTCCTCAAGAGCAACCTAGTAAAATTCGTTACTGTAGACTTTGGTAACGACAAAGAAGTCCTCCGTCAAATAGGCCTCATTGTAGGCAACACCTTCGACCTCCAGAAGAATCGGCTGGTGTCCTCTCGTTAGCCTTCAATGCTGACCATGGCAGGAGCCATGGTTCATCCTTCATACAGTAAACTGGAGAAACCTCATTACACATTTCATCGTCATGCATGGCAGCGGAATGTACTAGATATAGACCACATACACTATGCTGCAATGGATGCCTACCTTTGCTTCAATATCTACAAGGGTTGGATGAAGAGCAACAGCCAAGTGTGCGGTTCAAGCAAAGAAGTATCGGCCAAGAGGAAGAGGGACAAGGACGAAGTCGAGGACGTGGACGAGGACTCCGAGTAAGGTGGCAGTGTCGTTGCTCATGGTGGTTCTAATGCAGTGTCTACCGGAATAGTTGCAAAGTTTAATTTCAGGTGTGCTTAATTTAATTTGAGGGGTGTGTTGTGCTGAGCCCCCAACAGAACTATGTTATGTTTCTTCTCATTACTTTAACTCTTCAGTACGTACATACTAGTATTTCTTACATTTCATCTTTTAGTTGGTATAGTACTACCACTCGTTTCTTCACATTATATACGTACAATATATATGGCCAACATCATATAGCCAGCAATTTAGTTGTCAAAGAATTTCAGGGTGCTTAGTTTTGTCAAAGAATTCCAGGATGCTTAGAGGGTGCTTGGATCCAAGGGACTTATTTTAGTCTGACTAAAAATAGTCTCTTTAAGAGGCTAAAGTTCCAAGCACCCCTGACTAAAGAGGGGCTAAAACTAGTCTTGAGACTAAAATATTTTAGTCAGGGGTACCCCTACTAAAATGTGGATTAGTCCTCTCTCTACTCATTTAACTCCTCTCCTTTAACACAAGCGAGTTCTGGATTGGAGGGTTTGGAGGATAATAAATGCTCATTAACTTGATTTTAGCCTTTTTAGTATTTGGATCCAAGCATGGGTGAGGCTAGCATGTTTTAGTCCCACTACTTTTAGTCATGGACTGAAACGTATCCAAGCACCCTCTTAGTTTTATTTGAGGGGTGGGTTGTGCTGGACACCATTATGTGACTAGCCTTTTTAATAGTACTATATGCATAATTTGGCGACGAGCGCCCTCTATATGTACCACCTTTTTTTAATTTCAAGTTTTGCTCCATGGCGCAATCCATCGATACTACTGCTGTACAAAAGTATACATTTTTTAAAAGGCTAGAGGGCGGGGTAGTCTAGCTTGGTCGGTTTCATGAGAGGCGAGGGCCTTTGTGATTTGACGGCTCATTACTGCTGGAAGGCGGGGCCTTGTGATTTGAATGCTCGTATAAATGCGTCGACGACCTGATCAAGGAGGACCAAAGAACCGTGTGGTATACTCAAGTTTTCCACTGGAGTAGTACTGCGATGGAGGAGCACGAAACACGGCAGCCCAGTGCCATATGGCGATAAAAAATGATCTAATTTGCTAGTCATCTCATTGTTAGCATTGTTCTATTCATTCCCTCACAAAAAACATTGTTCTATTCATGCCTCGCAGAGAACGTGACATGTGCAGCGAAACACCCGAAGCAAAAGATGAAACACAGGAGCAAAAGAAGAAGGAAGATTATCACCCCAAATGATCTAATTCACTGCAGAGTCGTAACTGCTTCTTCATTGCCTCCACGACCTCCATCTGCTTGCGCGTCTCCTCCGTCATCTTCATCATTGTGTCCATGACGCGGCATTTCTCGACGCGAGCCTTCATCATCTGTTCCACGGCCATATTACGTACCTTGACAGCAACCGGGTGCTCGATGCGGAGCTTCGCCAACCCTTCCTTCTGTTCCATGTCGAGGGCCTGCAACATCTTCATCGAGGAACTACTATTCTCATGCAGCTTCTTCTAGCCTGCGTTCTTCTTCAACAGGTCGATCTTGTGGCAGAGCTTCGCATTGTCCTCCCGAAGTCGCAGGATTTCGCCGGTTGCCTTCTTCTCCGAGGCAATGCTCTTCTTCAGCAGCATCACCAAGCCGGCGGTTAACTCCCCCTGCTAATTGAGCTCAGCGGGCATGTCATTGAGGCTCTCCTTCAGCAACTCCATCAAGCCTTGGATGAACTCCTTCTGCTTATTGGGCTGATCGGGCATGCCGTCGAGGGATAACGACTCTAGCTCCGCCGGCTCGGCATGTTCGCCTCCACGGCTAGGGCGCTCCTGGGAGCCATCGCCTGCCCGTGAGAGATCTTTCAAGGTCTCTGCGTGGCGGCGAGCCCTCTCTTTTTTCTCCGCAGCCTTGGTTGCCGCTCCCTTGTTACGAGTAGTTGTCGACCTAGAGCTCTGCTCACCGGCCATGGCAATGACAGATGAAGAAAAAGCACTTATGAGGAGGAAAGGTAGAGTGATTTTCGGTTAGGTAGTTCCCCTTTTTATAACCTAAGTACTAGCACTAGTACTAATACCTGCATAGTGGGAACACGTTCAAGTTTGGTACGTACTACTAGTAGGTGTGAGCAGGCTTTCGAATGTGATGGGAACAAGGTAAAGATTAATTGATGGTTTTGGTTTCGAGGCCCGAAACGGCTCCCGATGAGTTTAGCGGAACATAAATTTCTAGTACTACACTGCTCAAATGCGTAAATATTATGTTACTGTCAAAAATTGGCACATAATATGAAGGAGACCAATGGAAGTACTACTAGCAACCCACGATTTAACTACTCGCATGCGCGCAGTGGAGTAATAATGTCTTTCTTCCGCCCTCACGTCCACTCAATTTGCATGCGCTGTATTAATTGACCATCAATGAAGTGAACGACTTTACACGTGTCAAATTATCACATGGGGTGGATCTTGGTACAAAATTGCATCCGCCTATGTACCCACGTGTGTGTGCGAGGAATGAGTGCGTGCATGGCGTGCATGCACATCTTCGCTTCGTGCATGTACCGCCAGTATGGCTCAGGGAGGACGAGTACATTCTTCTGGAACTAGCCGCACGTCACTGTTATCAATCCACGCAAGGAGGTCGCGACAATGCCTACACATTTTCCACGTGGCTTCATGAACTGTAAGAGAGACACTGTGTAGCGTGCCATTGGTATTCTAATTTACGTGTTCTGCACATACTCGAAGTACTAGTAAGCTACACGTGCATTGCACGCATCAGATTTTGCAACCAAATTATGAATAAATACCACACTATAGCATGTAAGCTCGGAGTCATATATGCCTGATGTAGCCCTTCATTTAATTCTTATAGTTCATCTCATTCAAAATCAATTAATTTTTATAAAAAAGCTAAGAATGCGGGAATAGGAAAAACATGGGATTATAGTGGAATGTCGTCTTGAATCCTACAGGATTGCACGAGTGTTTGATTGTGCATAGAAAAAATGCAGAATTCTTTCAAAGAGGTTTGAGTGGATGGGTTGTTTCCTATGAAATCTAGTGCAAATGAATCATATGGAAAAATTCCTATGATTTACAATCCTACGAATCAAACAACCATGATAGGAAAAATTCCTAATGATTAGAATCCTCTAAAATTCCTTTGAGAATCCTTTGAATCAAAGAAGCCCTTAATCTATTTTATGATTCATGGAACTGTGCGTTGTAAAGCATAAAGTAAAAACAAATAATGGCAATTCAACTAGAAAAAAGTTTGGGCAGTTATGATACTGAAGATTCTAGAACAAAAGAGAAGCACTATCATTTTGAGGTTTGTGCATTATGCTTAAGTTCAACCATGGGGTCTGCTAGATTGTACATGTGGCAAAATCCGGTGGGGGGCTAGAAGATGGTGCGAGGGGCCGAGTGGAGGGAGACTATGAAGGAATGCACAAGTGCGAGATTGATATTTAGAGAGAGGGGGCGAACACGTGCGCTGATGAGCACAGTGGCGGAGCCATGAAAAATAAATGAGCTAGGGGGCCAAGCATTGCTAATCCTCTACGAGGAGGGTCAATTCATGAACTTAAACCATTTTTAGCAGCAATTGTCTAATGATCACATTCATATTAGCCTTGATATATAGTGATGTTAGGGGGGAGGGGGGCAGGGCCCTTACTGCCCCCTGTCTTTGCCATTGTGCACGCATCTGAGAGATGAAGCGGAAGGCATGGATGATGAGAGGGGGAAGTTGGATACATAATTAATGTGGGTGTATTAGCTATATATGTTAATCCTATATAGAGAGGTATAGATTGATCGATGTGGACGTGAGAAAGAGGGTGAGACCTCACTGGATATATCGATTGATCGGTTTGTGTGGAAAACTATGAAAGACCTAGCTATATACACACATACATAGAGGAACATCGATCGTTGCGCATGCACGCGTGAGAGATAAAGAATGCCCAATATGGTGGAGAGGGGGATGTGTGTTGATGTGTGCCTTCATGGGAGACCAACCTGAAGAAAAAGATTGCATGCGTGCGATGGATAATGCCGACTGGTAGTGTGTGTGCATGCATGCACGAGAGAAAGTTAGTGGTACAATTATAAAGAGCAGACTACTGTGTGGGTGTAAAAGAATAGCTGAATAGGTGAGGTCACAATCAATGTAAAGTTGAATTCAAATATTTGAATAAGAGATCCTGATGTTTGAAACCCATGCATGCATGAATATAACGGAGATCTGCGTGGTGTGGTTTGGAAATGAGCATGTTGTAATGTATACACATTGAACAAGGTCAGACTGATTTGAAATTTGAGATACCGATGGCAGACATCATTTGGCCACGTCGCATCAGTGCATGGACACACTATTCTAATTGGAGATGATGGGCGGCTTTTGCATCACATATTTATATCTATACCCCTATATATATATTATATTTTATATTTTTTTATATTTTGTGCGGGTAACTTTAACTTTGAAAGATGGTCGTTGGATGAGGCGAATCCGATGGTCCAAAGATGGCAAATTTGAGCACTACTGACTGTTGGATATCATCTAGATTCCACCAGATTTCGCCACATGTATAATCTAGAAGACTCCATGGTTGAACTTAAGCATAATGCACAAACATCAAAACACAAGCACTTCTTATTTGTTCTAGAATCTTCCGTATCAGAATTTCCCAAATGTTTCTCTACATGATTTGCCATTATTTGTTTTTACTTTATGTCTTACGATGCACAATTCCATGAATCTTAAAATAGATTAGCTTTCTTATAAAAACTAGATGATTTTGAATGAAATGAACTATAAGAATTAAACGAACATCTACATCATGCATATATGACTCAAAGCTTGCATGCTATAGTGTGGTATTTATTCATAATTTGGTTGCCAAATCTCATGCGTGCAATGCACGTGTACCTTACTCTAGTCTAAATGGTGTTTGTGTGTGTGTTATGCGTGTTGAGGTGCAAATTGTTTTTTTGGGGTACACGTTAAGATTGTTTTTCTAAAATTTCAAGCCGTGCCTTGTTATGCCGAAAATTCAAGCTAGCGTCTTTGTCTATCATGCTGCAAAACTCCCGCCTCTTCAACCCGCGCCTTGTTAGCCCGAAATATTTAAGATATATCTTTGTCTCATTGTGATCCGACAACTCCCTCCATCTCAACCCGTGCCTTGATATTCCGAAATTACAACGCGCGCAAAAACTCCCACCTCCTGTGAAATCCCGACATGCGAAATGCCCGTGGTACCCCTGAACCAAAAGAACCGCCTCAAATCGGAGGGGGTACTTTCGTAACTTACCCCACATTTCGGACAAGCGCATCTCTAAGCCATGGTTCCCCACTACCATCCCATCCGCCCACCCATTCGTACACCGAGGCCGCGAAAACCCACAACGAAACCCCACACCCTGCTCCGTCCGCCACCCAGCCGGAGCCTCTTCCCCGACGATGTCGTCCACAGCAACACCTCGACGTCCCTCATCCACCGTACCAGATGAGGATCCGTCATCGATATCATCGTCCCGCCGGTTCAGCCACCCCGTCCTCCACCTCCAAGGAGCTGCCCCGATGTTCCCCTCGTCTTTCGCACCACCTCCATTCCCACACCGCCGTCTTCACCTGGACCACCGGAAGAGCATCATCATCACCGTTTCCTCGGATGAAGCTGTGGCCTAATCGGCGCCACCAAAGAGGTTGTACACTAATCGCCGCATTTTCTTCTTGATTCGATCTCACGGTGCTGCCGGCGCTTGGTCCCGAGCCGACACAACGCGGCTCCATCCACGGCAGTGTCTCCAGCCACTTCCCCCATGGCGTCGCTCCCTCGGCGGCGATGGCCACATCAGTAGGACCTGTTGCTGCTTTAGCTCTCGCTCGCGGCGCTGCTCTGCTCTTGCTCTCGGTCCCCTTCCTGGTCTGCTCTTGCTATTGCTCTTGCTCGCGCCACTGCTCTCGCTCTTGCTCTTGCTTGCGATGCTGCTCCGATGTAGCTACACTTCACTCCGATGCCGCCGGGGTGAAGGAAGAACCAGCCGCAGTGGGGAGGGGGGATCACCGGAGAGGTACCCCACTATCTATCTTAGGGTTCAGGATGGGGGCGGTGGTCGCCGGCGATGGCGGGGCATTGGCTGGGTGGTGGCGTGGGGATCGCCAGAGAAAAAGCTCGGCACAGGGGGGGCTAGAGGGACGGCCGGGGCGGCGGCAGACCGGCGGTGGGGAGTGTTTTCGGGGCCGGCGGGGCGGTGCACCGCCGTCCGCTGGCGGCGGGGGGCTGCTGTTTGGCCGGCTCAGGGGGGTGGAGGTTGAAGATGAACTGCAGGCCCTTGATTTCGTATCCAACGGCTGCAAAATCGACTGACCAGAGATGAAAAAGTCAGTCGACCGACGTGTAGCCTCACCTTGCTAGTGCGTTCAGCTTCAACAGAAAAATTTAGTTTCGACAGCAAAATTCAGTTTCGACAGTTAAGTTGAGTTTCGACAGTTAAGTTCAGTTTCGACAGTTAAATTCAGTTTCGACAGTTAAGTTCAGAGTTGAGCGGCTAATGTATTTTACATCTAGCACTTTGTGGTTATGTATTTTACGTCATGTATTGGAGATGCTATTAGAATTCCACTTAGTTTAAAGTTGTTCGTTGTCTCTCTTGTCCTGCTTTAGCCTCGGCGTCGTACAACTCACCGGAGCTGCTCCAACAACAAAACCCTCCATCACAGCGGAGGAGTACCTCGGGCTCCATCTCCAGATGCCTAAGATCTTCTTCCCCTCCTCCGACAGCCAAGTCAGCCAAAGCATCCTCACCGGCCAACCCAATCACGCTGAGATTGACATGGATTCGCCAAAGAGGTTGTACACTTGTTGCATCTCTTTTTTACTCTACATGTTATATATATTGTCCACTAGGCACTCGTAGTAACGGGAAATACGATTATTTTATCCTACTATATGACAAGCAGTGAGGTACCAGGCAACTTAGCTATCCGTGATGGACTCTCTTGAACGCCATCATTATTTATCTCTACGCGTTTGAGCTGTGCTTTGTCGATGGGCCTGGGAGTTGAGCTAGTATGGCAGTGGCCTGGGTCCAGAGTAATATAAATAGCACAAAAACATTTTTTTAGTGTAGGATTTTCCTTGCTCAAGCCTGCCTACTAGAATCACTAGTGCTTGAAAGGAAAAGTGAATGAAAAACATTGGAATTGGAAAGTTTCCTATGGTACTACTTTTCATGAATTGGTTGCGAAGGAATGGAGCAAAGGAAAACTGTAGGATTTATTCCTTTACTGTCTCCTTGAAAGAAAAACCGTAGGAATTCTAATTTCCACTTCTCCTCCTTTTCATATTCCTATTCATCAAGCACAAGACTAAGAGATAGTAGCATAATAGCATTACAACCGTACATTTTCTTGTGGTTTGACTTAATCTCACCATGCTTTTTTGCATCCTGTGATCTTCCAATTGTTGTGAATCGAACACCCAAATTGGCAGAAATCTTGTGTTTTTAAATTCTCTGTTTTGCACGTGCATTCCTATCATATTCCTGTCTATTTCCTATCCCTGCATTGTTAGAATCCTCAAACTCAAACAAGCCCTTACTCAATTACCTCTGTTACAGATATGTGTCAAAGAAAACATTGTGTGGTTTGTCCCGCTCCTGTGGCGCTGTGTTCCACCCCAGCTCAGCTGCTCCAACGACGGAAGGGTTCACCATAGCAGGGATCCGCTCTCCAGACTATCTTTTGCCGCCTCAGATCTTCTTCCCAGCCGCCGGCAGCCACGACAACTACATTACCATCATCAACTGAGCAGATGACCTTGAGGACTACACGGGTCCACAAGAGAGGTTGCACTCTTCCGTGTCTGCTTACGTTATGCGTCGCTTAATATGATGACATGCTACACTATCGTCGTGTTCACCTATTAGACTCCGAGTCAGGTCCAAACTAATGCTGAAACTTGAGTTTTTAAATGGTTGTGGGGTACATATTGGGGCAGCAATCAGTACTATATGTCTACTATCTGGTTAATCTCCTGTGTCTACTATGAGTTTCATGTTGGGTGCAAACAAACATTAAAGTAGCCATTATCTTTATTTTTTAACTAAAGCTATTATCTGCCTGCTATAATTGGTTTTGGGTCTATCCACAGTTTACTACCATCATTCCGGATTTGTGCATGCACTCCTTACACACTCTCACTATGTTTCATTCCTATGCATGCCAGTTATTGTACACAATGGAACTGATCATGTAGAGCAAAAGAGACGAGCCTTGCGTGGCAATAAAATTTCATGCAGACGTCGTTCCATGGTGGGCGCAAAGGCAGCCCCCCTTCACCCATTTCGGATCATAATCAAGAGGAAGATAACTGTTATGAGTGGGATTCAGAAGGAGAAGACCACTCCTATTTACCCCATGAGGTCTTCGCTCTAACTTGGCATGCTGATGTTGGTAATATCATGCATATGGTGCCTTGCATTGCTTACTGTATACATTAAAGATGTCATCTGCTTAGTTTAGACATGCTTTGTGTCAATGCTATCTGTTTAGTTTCTTTATCGAATATGTGAATCATGCAATGCCATCTTGTCTAGCCAGGCATCATATATGTGAATTTTGCAATGCCACCCTAGTTAGCCAGTCATCTTATATGTGAATTATATCATGCCATCATTTTTTATTATGTGTTAAATTTGTCAACAATTTCAGTACATTCAATTGCTCTTCCTGTGCATCAGCCATTTGGCACGGTCATGGAAAAATCTAGAGTGGAAACAAGGTCTTCAGAGCAGACAATGCTATCTGACAAAGCGCATGTCTTGCTGGTTACCGATAGCTCCTCAGAGGAGGATTCAGAGACAGATGACCAGTCATATTCCCCCCCCCCCCGAGGTGCATGCCCTAACTTGGCAGGGTTATATTGCTCATATCGTGCGTATGGTATCTTGCATTGCTATGCCATTTGCTTAGTTTAGACATGCTTTGTGTGAATGCCACCTGTTTAGTGTCTAATTACCATATATGTGAATTATGCAATGCCATCTTGTTGCAAGACATTATATATGTGAATTATGCAATGTTATCTTGTTGCAAGGCATTATGTATGTGAATTATGCAATGCCATGCTGTTTAGGCAAGCGTCATATATGTGAATTATATCATGCTGTCCTTTTTTTGTATTTCTCATTGCTTTTGTCGACAATATTTGTATATTCAACTGCTATTCCTGTGCATCAGCCATTTGAATTGGTGATGGAGAAATCTGGAGTGAAAACAAGGTCTTCAGAGCAGACAATGCTACCTGCTGAAGCACATATCTTGCTGGTTACAGATAGCTCTTCGGAGGAGGATTCAGAGGCAGATGACCAGTCCTGTTATCCCCCTGAGGTGTATGCTCAAACTTGGGAGGGTTATATTACTCATATAATGCATATGTTGTATTGCAATGCTTAGTTTTTACATCATATACACAATATTGAATGTCATCTCCTTAGTTGACACATCATATATGCGATTGCCCTCTGCTCACTTCCTTAGTATATAAATCATATATTTGAATTATGTCATGCCATGATGTTTACATAGACAGCATGTATCTGAATTATGGCATGCCAACCCATTTTCTGAAGACATAATATAGTTATATCATCTCATCCTGTTTACATAGTCATCATATTTAAATTATGTCATTCTATCCGTGAATTATATCATGCCATCATGTTTCCATCGACAGCATGTTTGTGATTTATGGCATGCCAACCACTTTAATAGACACATTGTATAGTTATATCATGTCATCCTATTTACATAGTCATCATATTTTGAAGTATGTCATTCTATCCTGTTTAGTTAGCCATCATACATGTGAAATTGTGTCATGCTATCCTGTTTAATTAGCCATCATATATGTGAAATTATGTCCTGCAATTCTGTTTGCTGAGACAACATAAATGTGAATTATTTCATGCCCTGTTTTCTTCCCTACCATCCATTGCACCTGTCTATCTTACAATGTCTGTACATTCAATTAATTTTCTTGTTTATCAGCCATTTCAATTGGAGGGAGTGATGGAAGTATCTGTGGGAGTAAAAACACGGTCTTCAGAAAAGATCGTGCTACCTGTCGATGCAGATAGAGCCACAATTGTACTTGCCCAAGAACCAGCCCCATCACACATAAACCACACTCATGCAGATTGTACCCCTACCCAGTTGGACAGAGAACCAGCTACACCCCTTCTAACCCCAACCCCGGTAGATAGACACCCAGTTCCCGTTGACACAGCACCGTCTCCACCACAGAGCACCCAAACACGAGCAGTTAGTAAGGCAACTGCAGTTCCCAAATCACGAGGACCACCACTCCGAACCCGAAGTCAACGCCTAAAGTAGAAGAAGAATTGTTCTCAGGTCAGGTTCCGTAGCTATGATTCATACTACTTTTCTCTTGCATCATTGTATTTACTGATACCAACTAATTTCAAATTTGAAGGATGCAATTGAAACTCCAATGGCGCAACAGGTATGTTTTAAACCTATTTATTCAACGTGTTTGGCTGTTTGCTGTTGTAACTTGCTCTATGTTGATTTCAGTTTCAATTGAATAAACAGTTATGTTCTCATGCCATGCACATTACAACTGTTGTTATTACTGTGTAGTTTCCCACACTTATATTCTGTATATTGCTGTGTATCTATCTTGATTTGGCAACATAAACTAGAATGATATAGACCATACAGTGACCATACTACATAGATATATGTTTGTTTCATGCTGTTATCCTGTCCACCTTACTACTGAACTGGTTTACCCAAATGATTTTCATATACTACATTGTAAACCTGAGATGTGTTTGTTTGTTTCTCTTTTAGAACGTGGATAAAATATTGGAGAAGAGTACCCTGTTATGCAATGGTAAAGGAAGTAATGCAAATAAGGTTCAAGATAGTAAGACATCCCTGTTGGTCCCCAAGAAAGCTGATAAAAACTATATTGATGACACTGAGACAACCCCAAAGTCCTGTCTTGATGTACTGTTCGAGTTACTGGCTACCACTGCTGGCCCCAGCTCTTCGAACTCATTGCCTGAATCATTTCGGCTTCTTGAGTCTCAACTTCAAGTTGAAAGACATCGATCAGATGTTATGCGACAGGAAGCCGAAGGACTGAGCAAGTCCCTGCAGAATTCAGATGCATACTTTCTGGTGCAACAGCAAGTGCTGGAGGAGTTAAGCGCCAAACAAGAGAAAGTTAATAAGCTTGCTAAGCATCTTGCCAGCATTATGGGTACCCAGGATATTGTTTCTTGAGCTCTTCTGAAGTGGTTTCAGTTCTGGACTTGTTTTGCTGCGGCGTTTATATGATGATGTGTTCCCTATATTTGCACTGGTGGCGAACTTTGATGCCCAGTGGATGTAATATGTGTAATAGCCGTGATAGCCTAGTGTAAGTTGCTTGCTTATTTATTTCCTTGTCTTCTTGTTTATTTGTTTGCTTGTAGTCAGTGCAGTTCTTTTTCTGCGGTTTGCTAGTCGCTGCAATAACCTATTTTTTAAAACTAGGCCACAATAACCATGGGCTAATATTTACTGTAGTGACACTGGGCCTCCTACGGGCTGTAGAAACAGTGGGCCTTCTACGGGCCGTATAAACAGTGGGCCTTCTACGGGCCATAGAAACAATGGGCCTTCTACGGGCCATATCATCAATGGGCCTTCTACGGGCCGTATCATCAATGGGCCTTATACGGGCCGTATGATCGATTGGCAAAACATGGGCCAAACAGACCGCATTCTGGCCGTAAATGGGCTAGAGTTGGAATCGTCCGTTCATGGGCCAACCATAACGGGCCATCTTTAATAGGCTGTATTTGATGACGCTATGAAAACGGCCCAACGTATTAAAGGACCACAAACGGGCCGACTGTAACCACGGGCTGAATTTGGCCCACAAGCAGAAAATGACAGTAACGGGCCGTAAGTAAACGAATGCTGGAAATGAGCCCAAGTATAAATGGGCTCTGAGAAGGCCGAAAGATAACATGGGCTAGAGACGGCCCAATGGAATAACTGGCCGTTAATGGGCATAAAGTGATAAACTGTTCATTACGAGCCAGTTTCACCACGGGCTGTTAATGGGTGTAAAGTGATACACTGTTCATTACAGGCCAGTTTCACCACGGGCCATTAATAGGCCAAGAGTTACATAGGGCCTCATATGGGCCAAAAGATGTCATGGGCCATACATGGGCCAGAAGTGAAAACGGGCTGGAATCATATTGGATGGCCCAGATGACGCTACTGGGCCTAATTTGGATAGGGCGTAACGGGCCTTGGGTTAGCGGGTTGTAAATGGGCTATATGCGAACAGGCCGTTAACAGGCTTTCCATGGGCCGGCCCGCCACCTTTTGACCAAGTCAAACTGGCCAGCCTTTTCACAGGAATGGGCCTTTGTTGGGCCGTGCCATGTGTCAATGTATCATAGGCGCCTTTTGTCCAATGACTGGATGACATCTGTCCCGACAATGAGCCGACACGTGTTTACTCCAGCCAATGATGATTTTACACGTGGAGAATCCCCATTGGTCGGGGCTGTTAACAGGTTATTGGATCCAAAACCCGACTCGATAGCTTAACGGCGTTCCGTTACGGTGGATGCCATGTGTCGGTCACCCTTGACGAAAGCACTCCTGTGACGCGTGATTTATCGTCATGGAAGTGGACACTTTCGTGATGATAATTTTGGTAATGTCATGGAACACTTCCACGACAGCACATGTATGACTATCTTGATTCTGTCATAAATTTGTCATGGATGTACATGCATGACAAAAAACACGATCAACTGTGACAAACACGTATCATCACGGAAGTGTATTTTTTTGTAGTCGGAGTTGGCCGGGCAAATCGCCGGAGCTCGCGTCTATTCCACCGCGGGCGCCCAAGCTACGGCTGTTGCGACCTCTCCCCGATGCCCGTAGCACCTTGCTTGGGTGCGTTGCTCCCTTCCGCATCTGCCGGTGGCCGGAGCTCGGCCGGAGACGGCCTGAGTCGCCGGAGCATGCCGATGCTCACGCGGCCCTGGGCTCCTCTGCTCTTCGCGTCGGGAGCGGGAAGAAGAGAAGGAAGGAGGAGAGAGAAGCCCCGTGGGACCAACACATCATCAACCCAGAGGCCGGCCCCGCCCTTGCCACGCTGGATAAGTGGAGGCGTAATCCGATGGATTACGTCTTCGCTTAAGGAAAGCGTATTCTGCTCTTCTTCGGCCGGGAATATGTTTCCCTTTCTGGAAACGTATTTTCAGAAAACACACGTTCTGTTTAAACTACCAGGGACCTGTTTGTAGAAGTATTTTTACAGACTAGTCCCTGAACTTTAAACGTCCGTATCTTTTTACCCGTAACTCCGAATCAGGTGATTCCAACGCTCACTTTCTCTGTTTGTCGAGCTCCTTCCGTTGGTTGCCTTTTCATTATGTTTTCACACAGTGAAAATGACCATTTTGCCCTTGCCTGTAAACAGCCCACTCCAAGAGAGAACTGTTTCTGGCAAATCTTTCCGTGATCGTTTCCCATTTCTTCCCGGAGTATTTGTCGAACCGAGGCAACCAACCTCTTATCATGAGCCGCGAACTTGCATGTTGAATTTTCTTGCACCTTGTGCGTGTGTAGTTGTAGTTGTTTCATACCGTTTTCATCTGCAGTTATTCCGTTATGCTGTCTTGCATGCTTGTGTTTTCATGATATCTTTTGCCATGCTAATTAGAATTTTATTATTAATAATGCCATGTTACTACTCTACTTTACTTACATGTCATCATTATAAAATGATATGAGGATTGTAATACACCGTTGATATGCTATTGTCATGTTTTTTATGATATGGTTGTGCACTTGAGAAGTTCAATATTTTTTTCATGCATTTGTATGCGGCATGTTGCACTCATGTTAAATATGTTCATGATGATGGAGAAGGAAAAAAATGACTTAATAATAACAAACCTCCTCCGTCATCGATGGGATCGAGTCATAGTGCCGCCAAATCGAACTTTTTCAGTGCAGCCACATTTGCCTTTATGGGAAAGCCTTAATGCGAGCTATTGACGTGCCTGTCGCTAGTGCCTCCCCCTAGGGAAGCTTATGGGCGTGCTTACCCTGATCAGGTAAGAGGACATAACCTTGTGTGCTCGTTTTTGAGATTTTTTGTACCAGTCCCCGAGTGGGAGTGTCCCGAGTGGGAGTTGACCACGACGGTGGTCGGGGTGTCTTTGGTAGACATGGGGCCACCCAGGACTAGCCCATTGGGGATTGGGTCAAAGTGGCCGGAGAGCGTCATGGCAGTAGGTCGGTTTCGTCGGAATGCCGTTGGTCCACCCGAATGGGATGACGAGGCCATGGGTTCCGTGGTGTGGGTACAGTGTGCTACCTCTACAGAGTGTATAAAGTCTATCGATAGCAACAGTTCATAGTAGGTCCCACTATCAGCTCTTGGTCGAAATGGAGGATAAACTGAAATAATTAAGTGGGTAATTAAATATGTGATAACGAAAATATGGTGACTTGGACTATGAGATAGTCGTGAGAAGTCACGGCGATGTTTTGGTGGTGATCACCGTAAGGATCATGAGTTATTTTGGTGGTGATCACCGTAAGGATCACGAGTTATTTTGGTGGTGATCGTCGTAAGGATCACAAGTTACTCTGGTCAGGACGTGGTTTGGTTGTGATCACCGGAAAGATCACTGTTCGGTTGCGAGGCAACCCGTTGATAAGAGAGTCTGAGGGACTCGATGTACAAGTTTGGTTACATTGCATGAGTAATATATCATTATTTGCATTTAAAGAACCATGATAGAACAAAAGATGATTGCATAAAGTTAATGTGCTATGGCTGCATTGGATATTATTGGTAGTTTATTTTCAGCATAATTTCATGATGCTATGCCATGCTTTGATTGATATGTTAATTTATGCCATGATTGAGCTGATATGATATGTTTTACCTTTGCCATGTTAGAAGCATGATCTGATATGCCATGTTATTGCCATGTTAGCAGATGCTATGATTTCGTTCATGTTTAGTTGATCTTTATCATGCCATGCTTAGTAATTAATATGAGATAGGTTGTTGCATGCGCTCGGTTCTTGCTTTGTCTTCTGCTTGTTTGGATGCTATGTATTTGGTTGTCTTGCAAGTACATTCAATGTACTGACCTAGGATGTCATGCCAGTTTTGTAGGTCATACCCGTATTGTTCGCTTGATCTATCGTGCTAGGCCGTAACCTTGCCAGTCCTGTGAGTTGTGGAGCCCAGCTAGAGTTGTTTTGCTGCCAAACCAAGACTTCCTCCACCATTCAATTAGACTTCCGCTGTCATTTATTAGCCTTGGGGCTATGCCAGATAATTGTATTCATCAGTGATGTAATCTCATATACATGTATTTGATGAATATTCTTGTACCTGGAATGTTGTATTATGGACCTGTCATGCGTCAGGTGTTATCCTGGGATGACGTACGAAGGCCCCCTGCTCCATGCGGATTGGGGTGCCACATATGATCTGTGAAGATGTCCATTTTCCTTTCCAACAAGAGATGTCTCTGCTACGTCTTGAGCTTGTGTTGGTTTTCCCCGAAGAGGAAGGGATGATGCAGTAGAGTAGCGTAAGTATTTCCCTCAGTTTTGAGAACCAAGGTATCAATCTAGTAGGAGCCCACGCTCAAGTCCCTCGTACCTGCACAAATCGGTAGCTACTCGCAACCAACGCGAATAGGGGTTGTCAAGCCCTTCACGGTCACTTACGAGAGTGAGATCTGATAGATATAATATTTTTGGTACTTTTGGTATAAAGATGCAAAGTAAAAAGTAAAAGCAAAGTAAAAAGCAAAGCAAGATTAAAGTAATGGAGATTGATATGATGAGAATAGACCCGGGGGCCATATGTTTCACTAGTGGCTTCTCTCAAGAGCATAAGTATTCTATGGTGGGTGAACAAATTAATATTGAGCAATTGACAGAATTGAGCATAGTTATGAGAATATCTAGGCATGATCATTTATATAGGCATCACGTCCGTGACAAGTAGATCGAAACAATTCTGCATCTACTACTATTACTCCACTCATCGACCGCTATCCAGCATGCATCTAGAGTATTATGGTAAAAACAGAGTAACGCCTTGAGCAAGATGACATGATGTAGAGAGATAAATTCATGCAATATGAAATAAACCCCATCTTTTTATCCTCGACGGCAACGATACAATACGTGCCTTGCTACCCCTTCTGTCACTGGGTAAGGACACCGCAATATCGAACCCAAAGCTAAGCACTTCTCCCATGGCAAGAACTACCAATCTAGTTGGCCAAACCAAACGGATAATTCGAAGAGGCTAGCAAAGATAACCAATCATACATAAAAGAATTTAGAGAAGATTCAAATATTATTCATAGATAGAGTTGATCATAAACCCATAATTCATTGTTCTCAACAAACACACCGCAAAAAGAAGATTACCTCGAATAGATCTCCACAAGAGAGGCGGAGAACTTTGTATTAAGATTCGAAGAGAGAGAAGAAGCCATCTAGCTACTAACTATGGACCCGAAGGTCTGAGGTAAACTACTCACACTTCATCGGAGAGGCTATGATGATGTAGAAGCCCTCCGTGATGACGACCCTCTTCTGGCGGAGCTCCGGAATAGGCCCCAAGATGGGATATCGTGGATACAGAAAGTTGCGGCGGTGGAATTAGGTTTTTTGGCTCCTTTTTTGATCGTTTGGGGGTACGTGTGTATATATAGGAGGAAGAAGTACGCTGGAGGAGCAACGAGGGGCCCACAAGGCAGGGGGCGCGCCCTAGGGGGGCGCCCCCCACCCTCGTGACCGCCCCTTTTGTTCCTTGGAGCAGGGTCCAAGTCTCCTGGATCATGTTCGGTGACAAAATCACGTTCCTGAAGATTTTATTCCGTGTGGACTCCGTTTGATATTCCGTTTATCCGAAACACTGAAATAGGCAAAAAAACAGCAATTCTCGGCTGGGCCTCCGGTTAATAGGTTAGTCCCAAAAATAATATAAAAGTGGAAAATAAAGCCCAATATAGTCCAAAACAGTAGATAATATAGCATGGAGCAATCAACAATTATAGATACGTTGGAGACGTATCAGGCATCCCCAAGCTTAATTCCTGCTCGTCCTCGAGTAGGTAAATGATAAAAAGAGAATTTTTAATGCGGAGTGCTACTTGGCATAATTTCAATGTAAATTTTCTTAATTGTGGTATGAATATTCAGATTAGAAAGATTCAAGACAAAAGTTTATATTGACATAAAAAATAATAATACTTCAAGCATACTAATAAAGCAATTATGTCTTCTCAAAATAACATGGCCAAAGAAAGTTATCCCTACAAAATCATATAGTCTGGCTATGCTCCATCTTCACCACACAAAGTATTTAAATCATGCACAACCCCGATGACAAGCCAAGCAATTGTTTCATACTCTAACTTTTTCAAAACTTTTTCAATCTTCATGCAATACATGAGCGTGAGCCATGGATATAGCACTATAGGTGGAATAGAATGGTGGTTGTGGAGAAGACAAAAAGGAGAAGATGGTCTCACATCAAGTAGGCGTATCAACGGGCTATGGAGATGCCCATCAATAGATATCAATGTGAGTGAGTAGGGATTTCCATGCAACGGATGCACTAGAGCTATAAGTATATGAAAGCTCAAAAAGAAACTAAGTGGGTGTGCATCCAACTTGCTTGCTCATGAAGACCTAGGGCAATTTTTCAGGAAGCCCATCATTGGAATATACAAGCCAAGTTCTATAATGAAAAATTCCCACTATTATATGAAAGTGATAACATGAGAGACTCTCTAATATGAAGATCGTGGTGCTACTTTGAAGCACAAGTGTGGTAAAAGGATAGTAACATTGTCCCTTCTCTCTTTTTCTCTCATTTTATTTTTTTATTTGGGCCTTTCCCCTTTTTTTATGGCCTCTTTTTATTTGGGCTTCTTTGGCCTCTTTTTTTAATTTATTTTTCGTCCGGAGTCTCATCCCGACTTATGGGGGAATCATAGTCTCCATCATTCTTTCCTCACTGGGACAATGCTCTAATAAAGATGATCATCACACTTTTATTTTTCTTATAACTCAACAATTACAACTCGATACTTAGAACAAAATATGACTCTATGTGAATGCATCCGGCGGTGTACCGGGATATGCAATATGACAATGATGGAGTGTGTCATGAACGGAACAGTGGAATGTTGCATGGTAATATATCTCAGAATGGCTATGGAAATGCCATAATAGGTAGGTATGGTGGCTGTTTTGAGGAAGGTATATGGTAGGTGTATGATACCGGCGAAAGGTGCACGGTATTAAAGAGGCTAGCAAAGGTGGAAGGGTGAGAGTGCGTATAATCCATGGACTCAACATTAGTCATAAAGAACTCATATACTTATTGCAAAAATCTAGAAGTTATCAAATCAAAGTATTACGCGCATGCTCCTAGGGGGATAGATTGGTAGGAAAAGACCATCACTCGTCCCCGACCGCCACTCATAAGGAAGACAATCAATAAATAAATCATGATCCGACTTCATCACATAACGGTTCACCATATGTGCATGCTACGGGAATCACAAACTTTAACACGAGTATTCTTTAAATTCATTACTACTCAACTAGCATGACTTTAATATTATCACCTCCATATCTCAAAACAATTATCATGCTTCAATCTTTTCTTAGTATTCAACACACTCAAAAGAAAGTTTCACAAATCTTGAATACCAAGCATATTATTATTAAGCAAATTACCATGCTATTAAGGGACTCTCAAAATAATTTAAGTGAAGCATGAGAGATCAATAGTTTCTTTAAAACATATCCACAACCGTGCTCTAAAAGATCTAAGTGAAGCACATAGAGCAAAATTATAACGCTCAAAAGATATAAGTGAAGCACATAGAGCAAAACTACTTAGCTCAAAAGATATAAGTGAAGCACATAGAGAAAAACTACTTAGCTCAAAAGATATAAGTGAAGCACATAGAGCAAAACTACTTAGCTCAAAAGATATAAGTGAAGCACATAGAGTATTCTATCAAATTTTAATTCATGTATGGCTCTCTCAAAAGGTGTGTACATCAAGGATGATTGTGGCATACTAAGACACAAAGACACAAATAATACAAGACGCTCCAAGAAAAACACATATCATGTTGGTGAATAAAAATATAGTTCCAAGTAAATTACCGATGGAAGTGGACGAAAGAGGGGATGCCTCCTGGGGCATCCCCAAGCTTTGACTTCTTGGTGTCCTTGGATTATCTTGGGGGTGCCATGGGCATCCCCAAGCTTAGGCTCTTTCCATTACTTGTTCCATGATCCATCAAAATAATTCACCCAAAACTTCAAAACTTCACAACACAAAACTCAAAATAGAAAACTCGTGAGCTCCGTTAGCGAAAGAAAACAAAAGACCACTTCAAGGTACTGTAATGAACTCATTATTTATTTATATTGGTATTAAACCTACTGTAGTCCAACTTATCTATGGATTATAAACTATTTTACTAGCCATAGATTCATCAAAATAAGCAAACAACACACGAAAAACAGAATCTGTCAAAAACAGAACAGTCTGTAGTAATCTGTAGCTAGCATAAGATCTGGAACCCAAAAAATTCTAAAATAAATTGCTGGACGTGACGAATTTACCTATTAATCATATGAAAAAATAATTAACTAAATATCACTCTTCAAATAAAAATTACAGCAGTTCTCGTGAGCGCTAAAGTTTCTGTTTTTTACAGCAAGTTCAACAAGACTTTCCCCAAGTCTTCCCAACGGTTCTACTTGGCACATACACTAATTAAACAAAAAACACAGACAAAACAGAGGCTAAATAATTTATTTATTAATAAACAGGAGCAAAAAGCAAGGAATAAAAATAAAATTGGGTTGCCTCCCAACAAGCGCTATCGTTTAACGCCCCTAGCTAGGCATAAAAGCGAGGATAGATCTAGGTATTGCCAAATTTGGTAGGCAATTCTTCAATTAGGCATCTACCATCTTTAGGAATTTATTTCTTTTTGATTAATTATCAAACTTTTAGGCACAAGATCTAAAAATTCATTTGTAATAGATGGTTCCTTAATGATAGCAAAAAGATCGGGATGAACACTTATAGATTTAAGATCCGCAGTTTCCTTACTAGATGATTCACCCTTATTTTTAGGAACATACATAAGCTTGGAAATTTTAGTAGGAGGACTTGGAGTATTCTTTGCGGAAGAAAAGGTGGTTCCCAAATTTGTAATGATACCCTCAAGTTTATCAATTCTCGTAGAATCTAAGTTCATTCTCTCATTAACTATGGGTTCTTTTTCCTTAATATTTTTCAAAGTCATTACTACCTTAGATCCATATTGAGTAATTTGATTGTGGATCTTTTTATCTAGATTTTCAATTGATTCAACAGTAGCAACTTTATTTTCGATAATTTCAAGTCTTTGCATAACATGCTCCAAAGTTAACGTGGTTCCATTAACCAAAAGAGGTGGTGAGCCAAATAAATTTAGCATAGCATTATAAGAATCAAAAGTATGGATACCCAAGAAATTCCCTCCGGTAATGGTATCGAGGATATATCTACACCAAGGATTAACATCTACACAAAAATTGCGGAGAAGAACTAAGGTAGATTGCTTCTTGGTAGATCTATTTTGAGCTTTGCAAATTCTATACCAAGCATCTTTTAGATTTTCTCCCTCCCTTTGTTTAAAATTTAGAACTTCACTCTCGGGAGACAACGGAGAAGATATGAGACTAGTCATGACGACAAGCAAACAAGAGCGAACGGGCAAAAGAGGCAAATAGAGAGGGAGGATAGGGAGAGCGAGGGCAAATAAAACGGCAAGGGTGAATTGGGGGGAGAGGAAAACGAGAGGCAAATGGCAAATAATGTAATGCGAGAGATAGGGATTGTGATGGCTACTTGGTATGTTGACTTTTTGCGTAGACTCCCTCGCAATGGCGCCAGAAATCCTTCTTTCTACGTCTTGAGCTTGTGTTGGTTTTCCCCGAAGAGGAAGGGATGATGCAGCAGAGTAGCGTAAGTATTTCCCTCAGTTTTTCAGAACCAAGGTATCAATCCAGTAGGAGCCCACACTCAAGTCCCTCGTACCTGCACAAAGCGATAGCTACTCGCAACCAACGCAATTAGGGGTTGTCAAGCCCTTCACGGTCACTTACGAGAGTGAGATCTGATAGATATAATATTTTTGGTATAAAGATGCAAAGTAAAAAGTAAAAGCAAAGTAAAAAGCAAAGCAAGATTAAAGTAATGGAGATTGATATGATGAGAATAGACCCGGGGGCCATAGGTTTCACTAGTGGCTTCTCTCAAGAGCATAAGTATTCTACGGTGGGTGAACAAATTATTGTTGAGCAATTGATAGAATTGAGCATAGTTATGAGAATATCTAGGCATGATCATTTATATAGGCATCACGTCCGTGACAAGTAGATCGAAACAATTCTGCATCTACTACTATTACTCCACTCATCGACCGCTATCCAGCATGCATCTAGAGTATTAAGTTAGAAACAGAGTAACGCCTTAAGCAAGATGACATGATGTAGAGAGATAAATTCATGCAATATGAAATAAACCCCATCTTGTTATCCTCGACGGCAACGATACAATACGTGCCTTGCTGCCCCTTCTGTCACTGGATAAGGACACCGCAAGATCGAACCCAAAGCTAAGCACTTCCCCATGGCAAGAACTACCAATATAGTTGGCCAAACCAAACGGATAATTCGAAGAGACTTGCAAAGATAACCAATCATACATAAAAGAATTTAGAGAAGATTCAAATATTATTCATAGATAGACTTGATCATAATCCCACAAATTCATCGGTCTCAACAAACACACCGCAAAAAGAAGATTACATCGAATAGATCTCCACAAGAGAGGGGGAGAACTTTGTATTGAGATTCAAAGAGAGAGAAGAGGCCATCTAGCTACTAACTATGGACCCGAAGGTCTGAGGTAAACTACTCACACTTCATCGGAGAGGCTATGATGATTTAGAAGCCCACCATGATGATGGCCCTCTTCCGGCGGAGCTTCGGAACAGGCCCCAAGATGGGATCTCGTGGATACAGAAAGTTGCGGCAGTGGAATTAGGTTTTTTTGGCTCCTTTTCTGATCGTTTGGGGGTACGTGTGTATATATAGGAGGAAGAAGTATGCCGAAGGAGCAACGAGGGGCCCACGAGGCAGGGGCACGCCCTAGGGGGGCGCCCCCACCCTTGTGACCGCCTCTTTTGTTCCTTGGAGCATGGTCCAAGTCTCCTGGATCACGTTCGGTGAGAAAATCACGTTCCCGAAGATTTTATTCCGTTTGGACTCCGTTTGATATTCTGTTTATCCGAAACACTGAAATAGGCAAAAAACAGTAATTCTGTGCTGGGCCTCCGGTTAATAGGTTAGTCCCAAAAATAATATAAAAGTGGAAAATAAAGCCCAATATAGTCCAAAATAGTAGATAATATAGCATGGAGCAATCAAAAATTATAGATACGTTGGAGACGTATCAGTCTCCACATTAATAATGCATGGACAACTACCGCCAACTCAAGATCGTGAGTGGGGTAGTTCCTTTTGTTGGGTTTCAACTGACAAGAGGTATAAGCCACAACTTTCTTCTCTTGCATTAACACAGCACCGAGACCTTGTAAGGAGGCATCACAGAAAACTTAAAATGGCTTGGATTCGTCAGGAGGAGTCAAGACAGGAGCTGTGAATAGCTTGTCTTTGAGGGTGTTGAAATCAACGTCACATTCAGGCGTCCAGACATACTTGGCATGGTTCTGGAGGAGGTTGGAAAGAGGCTTTGCAATCTTAGAGAAATTCTCAACGAATCTTCGACAATAGCTTGCAAGCCCAAGAAAACTGCAGAGCTGCTTGACATTTTGAGGAGGTTCCCAATTCACAATTGAGGACACCTTCTCGGGATTAACAGCGATGCCCTTGGCGGAGATGATATGACCAAGGTTGAAAGTGCGTTATATCGACTAGAGGGGGGTGAATAGGCGATTTTTATGAAAGTCTTCAAAACGTGGAAGTTATGAAGACAAACGATAGAAATAAACCTATTACCCTCCAGCGGAAGGTAGACTACACTAGGCAAGCCATAGTCAAGTATTCAATAGAGTGAAAGCACAATGACTAATAGCAGCAATGTAGTAAGGATCAGGTAGGAAGATATTGTGAAGCCACATAGAACATGCAGTCACTCAGTGAAGACAAAAGATAGTGCGAACATACAATGACTTCACAAGGAGTAACAGTAAGTAAAGGGAAGGGAAGATGAAACCAGTGACTCACTGAAGACAATGATTTGTTGGACCAGTTCCAGTTGCTGTGACAACTGTACGTCTGGTTAGGGCGGCTAGGTATTTAAACCTTAGGACACACAGTCCCGGACACCCAGTCCTGAACACGCAGCTTAGGACACCCAGTCCTCACCGTATTCCCCTTGAGCTAAGGTCACACAGACCTCGCCCAATCACTCTGGTAAGTCTTCAAGGTAGACTCCCAAACCTTCACAGACTTCGTTCACCGGCAATCCACAATGTCTCTTGGATGCTCGGAACACGACGCCTAACCGGCTGGAGGATGCACAGTCCTCAAGTGTAATAAGTCTTCAGATCACACAGACAAGAAGACTTAAGTGATGCCTAATTCTCTTTGGCTCTGGGTGGTTAGGGCTTTATCCTTGCAAGGAATTCTCTCTCAAAGGCTTCGAGGTGGGTTGCTCTCAAACGACAAAAGCCGTACTCTGAATATGAGCAGCCAACCGTTTATGGTTGTAGGGGGTGGGCTATTTATAGCCACTTGGCAACCCGACCTGATTTGTCTGAAATGACCCTGGGTCACTAAGGAACTGACACTTGTTCCAATGGTTAGATTTCAAACTCACACGACAACTTTACTTGGGCTTCAAGCAAAGCTGACTTGCCCGACTCTGGACAAGATTCGCTCTCAAAGTCTTCACTCGAAGACATAGGTTTTGTTTAAGCATCACTTCAGTCATTCTGACTGGTTCTCTTGGACCCCACTTAACAGTACGGTGGTTCCTATGACTCAACACAGAAGAAAGAGAACTACGAAAGATCTAACTCTTCGAGCTCCATAGGCTTCATGTGGTGTCTTCTCTTGTCATAGTCTTCAATGTGAATATCTTCATATACCACCTTTGACTTCAATGTCTTCATACATTTTTAGGGGTCATCTCTGGTAGGAAAACTGAATCAATGAGGGACTTCTACCTGTGTTATCCTGCAATTCTCACAAACACATTAGTCCCTCAACTAGGTTTGTCGTCAATACTCCAAAACCAACTAGGGGTCGCACTAGATGCACTTACAATCTCCCCCTTTTTGGTGATTGATGACAAACTAGTTGAAGTTTTCAACGGGGAATATAATCTGTGAAATTGTAAAGGATAAGGAATTGTCTTCATAAGTTGCAAGCGATCCCCCTGAAGATGTGCATATAAGTAATTTACTTTTGGAATGGAAATGCACATGGCAGGTTGTACTTGTGGAGATCCACTTGAACTTATGATGACAATCCACTATGCATGTGAAAGTATATGAAGATAATGACATGCATAATGGAAAATGGACGTCTGCAGAATGATCTAAGTGCGGAATTTATCATCGCAACACAAGGTGGCAGATAAGTAGCAGACGATCATTGAGTTTAAGTGTTACAACTCAAAGAACCAAATGTAGCAAAACGAGAGTTGTAAGCACGAAGCAAAATATAAAGCACCCGCCCATATGGACCCGCTTGAAGACTATCAACCTCATATGCTTCGCCCCCTTTTGTCAGTAAGGACCAAAAAGGTTTGAAGACATAGAGCATCTACTCGTTCCCATGAGGAATAGGTGAAGCAGCAGGGTCGTTGGTGGTGTTTGGCGGTGCTGAAGAGCTTGGAGCAGAGTCGAAGCATGCTGAAGGAGGTGGTGGTGAAGTAGCATCGTCTTCATCCTCGATCACTCGGGCATTCACAGTTGCAGCAGAGGAAGAGAACTCAAAGTCTTCAAGGGATGGAGTTCATCGCAGCACTGCCCTTCGAGGAGGTGTGGAGTCAAACTTGAATAGCTCAGTGAAGCCATCCTCTTGAAGATCATCTTCAGAACACATCAGCGTTAGCCCTTTCCATGTGCGGCGAGAGCTTTCATGGGCAAAAAAAGCATTCTTGGTGGCAAGATTGCGAATGCGATTAACATCCACCAAGAGGCTTTGCATCTGACGCTTCAGCCAGTCATGATGCCTATCCTGTTTCTGATGAAGAGCCACAAGAAGCTCTCGGTCGTTGAGAACACGAGTGCGCTTCTTGGGTCGTGGAGCAGTTGTACTGTCAGTGGCTTCAGTGAGAGCAGGATGCAGTGCACGTGTAGTGCCAGCCAAAGGGTACACACGAGTTACGGCTTCAACTCCTTCAATGTTCTGAGAAAAACTTTGATGCTCTGCATTCTGAAGACTTAGGGGTTCCTTGGCAGGCTCAGGACAGATGGCTTCAATCGACATATCCACATCAGGCAGAAAAATCTGATGATTGCGAGCAGATGGCTGATATGAGATAGTGGAGTGAAGTTTGATCAGCCGCATGACCCATGGGGCGTGGAACTTCAAGTCAAACAGATCAGAGCCTGATGCAGCAAGTTGGCGAATGAAGAAGTCATGTGCATTGAAGCATTTTCCATGAAGAATATAGAAGACCAAAGTCTTCATTGCACCTTCAAGCTTGGCATGTGGAGAATGTCCTTTGATTGGCCAGAGAGTTCGCCTTATGATGTGATAAATGGTTCTTGGCAGATACTCAAGGTCTTCAACGAAGAACTCCATGGGGTAAGCAGCATCTTAGGGCAATGGCTTCATCATACTGAGCATCTGACTCATATTAGGTTCAGTCTTCTGAGAGATGCTCTCAATAGCTTCACTGTGAAGCGGACAGCCATGCTCGTAGAGATCGCCAGGAGTGGGAAAACCAGTGAGCTCAATGATGTCAAAGGCTTTGGCTTCATGATGAACGTTTCCTGTCATCCACTCCAGGACCCAAGTCTTCGGATCTCTGTTATACCCGCGGATGTGAAGTGTGTCATAGAATTGGAGCAGCAACTCTTCATTCCAATGCTCTTGGTCAGTGACGAACGGCAGCAATCCAACTTCTTTGAAGCAATCCAGAGCTTCTTCCAGACAGGGCAGACCAGCTTTAGCTTCAATGTCAAGACGTTCGTGGGGGAAGATGCGACCTTGATTGTATAGAATGCAGGAGTAATAGCTTCGCTGCGGATAGCTCCAGAACCGATTAGATGATATCCTTTCCCTTGAGTAGGGCTTCCTGGAGCTATTGAAGAATGTGTTGTCTGCTCTGAAGCCATTGATATTGAAGGATCCAGGTGCTGATGCAGGACCTAGGAACCTTGGCAATCTTGGGATTGACTTCTTTACCTGAGGCATGTGCTCAACATGATAGTCGAACTGGGGACTGGCAGCAGACTGAGGAACAGAAGTGGCGGGATCAGTGGCTTCGCTGACTTCTGGTGCTTTTGTTGGTGAGGTGCTCCACATTAGCTTCAGCCATGACAGCGTCAGTGGCTTCAGTGGTGTTGGTGGTGGCAACCGGATTGTCTTCAGCAGAGACTTGAGGCCTTGGACCTTTGCGAAGCCTGCGCAACGCGGGTGACGCCTGTGGAGTTGTCGTTGGCTGGACCTCAAAGTCTTCTTCCTCTTGTGGGCGATCTGCCCATGAAGCATCCTGTGCAATTAGCGTCAGTGGACGACCAATGCTGATGAGTTCGTTGTGCGTGAGCACAGGCGATGATACCTGTTGGTGCTCTAGCTGAGGAAGGGCTGCATCATCTTCAACATGGTCATGGTGACCAATGTCTTCAGCAGCGATGGGATCAGCTGCTGGAAAGTCTTCAGCTTCATGAGCCTCTGTGAAAGCAGGCTCATGGATAGTCAGTTGACGTTCTTGTGGATCGGCGTCGGGGTGAACCATGGAAATGGGTTCAACAATCAAGGGCTCTATGGGAGCAGCCCGATCTTTCTTGGTCTTCCTTTTCTTCTTGGAGGGGGCAATAGGAGAGGCTTCAAGATGTTTCCTCTTTCTGGCTTCAGCCTCAGCAGTCCTCGTCTTCTTCAGTTCTGAAGCGGTTGACCTGGCCTTTGGCTTCGAGCCAGTCATGCTAGTTGGGAAGACAATGAGGTCTGCTTCCTGCCTTGGTGTGTCGGGTTCAGCCGTAGCAGGCTTATTCTTCTTCTTTGTGGCCATCCTGGGGTCGATGCCAAGACGCCCAAGGGCTTTGCGCTTCTCAGCCTCATTGTAGGCTTGCACACATCTGTCAGCCAGAACCTTCATGCGCTCACGCGAACCCTGAGCTTCTGCATGTTTCTTGAGAAAGGCTTCCTTGAGCTCGTGCAGCATAATCTTGAAATTCTTCACCTCTTGCATGCTGAGCTTGGCCATATGCTTCCTGAACTGAGATTTCTCAAAGTCAATCTTCTGCTTCAGTTCAACAATGCGCTGGGCGATAGCTAGCTATGAAGCAATAGTGCCATGGAAGGCGACACTGAGGCCAATGGGTAGTTGCAGATCTTCGAAGCTGATGTTTGGCGTGTCAAACCACTCGTCAATGAAGTTGTGGATGATGGTTACATCAAAGAGAGGTAGATCATTAAAGATTTCTGCTTCTTCTTTGCTCTTGATGAGTTGCTCAAGAGCATCATCTGCAAGATCTTCATCACTTGACAGATCAATGGCATCATTGCGCAGAATGGCAGCAGCTGTTAGCTCTTGGCCGGTGTGTGGCAGAGGCATCTTGACCTTCTGGGGCTTGGAGATGCGTCATAAATCTTCGGACTGCACACTATCTTCAGGAGGTGCAGTTGCCAGTGGCTTCGCCCGTGAGATTTTTGGTGAAGGGGCAGGCTTTGAAGCTTTAGGCTTCTTCAACTTCTTTGGCTTCGGCGCTGCAGGCGCTTCATCTGATTCAGCGTCAGCTGCAGGCTCATTCACTGCAGTCCCTTGAACCAAGATATGGGTGATGAGGCCTTCAAGGTTGTAGAAAGGACCGACGACATTGGGTTCTGCATCTCGTGTGCCATCAGCCCGTGGAGCTAAGGGACCAGGGTTGAAGTCTAATCCCAATGTCTTCTTGTTTTGCTTCGCTGAGTTCTGGGCAAACTGGAAGTTGCGCTTGAAAAGAATGTCGTCACTACACCATAGTAGTGACGATGGGTGTGCATCAACAGGCTATGGCCCACGGACCATGCAGGGATAGAAGCCTTGTTCAATGGCTTCATCTCTGGACCTGGGTTGAAGATTCTTGTATAGGATGTCTCCCCACGGTCTCTTGATGGCATTTTTCTCAGCATATTCCTGGGTTACAAATCGGTATTTGAACCATTGTTCTTCCCAATATCTTTGAATCCATTGGATTCGGGTCTTGCGCTGATTGTAATCCTCTTCAGGATCTGTCTTGTACAGTTCTGAGAGGTCATCTAGCAGATCTCTAGATGTTTCTCCACGATGCTTTCTGCCACCCTTCCTTGCTGATTTCTCTGAAGCCATGAACTATAAACTGAAAGGCTTCAACACGTTCAAAGGCTTCAAAGATTTTCGCTTGCTGGACAAACAGGAACTTGCTTCGGGAGAATTTATATGATGTTGTAAGAATTCTGCAAATGAATGCAGACTATGAGAACCAAGGGATTCTCCCATGGACATGTACCTGTGACAACATTAAGGTGCGAGGGAAGGGGAAGAGGTCATATGCATTCTCAGAAGATTTTGAATATAAAATAGTTTAGAAGACATTGACCTCATCGTGCGAAGACATTCACTCATAGATAAGGAGTTGGTTCCAGATTTGTACGAATCCAGAGATCAGTACGAGGAATCTAACTACTTTGTGAATCATAAGTGAATATACTAGGCATGTTATGAGATGCAATATGAGAGAGATCTAACTTGTGTGAATAGAAACTTCTTGTGGTAGAAAGTGACAAAGCCATAGGATCAACGGTGCCGTAAAAAGGAAGTTTTATTTACCACACTAAGAACTGCTAGACGGAGTGGAAGATGAGGCCGAGAAGTTCGATATTCCATGCCCTAACTTGGCGACGGAGGACACCTACGGCGACGGTGGAGAGGACGATGTCCGCGGTCGGCATGAAGACGGCGTCGGAGAGGTTGCGGCAGCGAAGCGCTTCGTCGCCAGCGTCGTCGAGGGCTAGCGGTGGCGCTAGGGTTCGTGCGAGAGTGGAAGAAGAGATAATGACCGTCGTGAAGTGTGTATTTATAGGTACAGGGGCGGCACTGCGTTATTACACAGGTGCCCCTGGCAATTCGCATCTGAGGAACACGTGGCCATCGTGCAGAATTTTGGGGGTTTGTTCCACGTCCCACGCACGCCTGGATTGTCGGGTGGTCGTTCCTACTTCTCTAGGTTTCATGTGGAGGAATGAGCATTCAAGGTGGACTTAAGGTTTGTCTTTGTATCTTCTGCTGACAAGGACGCAGAGAAGACATTCAACAGTTTCAATAGAATGCATATGATTTGGAGAGATAGAGCTTGAGATAGATAGCATAGAGAGGTTAGGGTCCGATCACATTCACTTAGTTCAAAAGATTCAACAAGAAGACATAGCTATAAGTGAATGCTGTAGAGGACAGAACACTAGTATATATATATATAATCAACATAGTGAAGATAATCATGAAGATATGTTGAGATTGAAGCCAAACCAAATGTGAAGACATAGCAAGGTAACGCCATGAGTGAAACACTTCAAAATAGAACATTTGGTGGTGGCGTTACCCACCATATAGGAAGTATTAGACCCAGACACGGCGCACAATTATCGTGGCGCTCCGAAGTCAAATTCCACATTAATGTATTCGCACTTAGAATGTATGTCTTCATTGATTGAAGATATACTTTACTTCGTGTGTTGCACATCTAAGTCATCAATATGCATAAGGGTTAGGATGTGTGCCTGATCACAGGACATTTGAGGATTCCAGGATATTTAGCTCACACCGTAACTTGCAAAATCTCTTCTCATCCAAGGGCTTGGTGAAGATATCTACCAATTGCTCTTCCGTGTTGACGTGTATGATATCAATATCTTCCTTCACAACATGATCTCTGAGAAAGTGATGACGAATTTCAATGTGCTTTGTCTTCGAGTGCTGAACTGGGTTGTTGGCAATCTTGATGGCGCTTTCGTTGTCGCATTAGAGTGGCACTTGCTTCAGATGAATGCCATAGTCTTTGAGCGTTTGCTTCATCCACAAAAGTTGAGCGCAGCAAGATCCAGCAGCAATGTATTCAGATTCAGCAGTGGAGAGAGATACACAGTTCTGCTTCTTTGAAGACCAACATACAAGTGATCGTCCCAGAAAGTGACATGTGCCTGATGTAGACTTGCGATCAACTTTGTCACCAGCATAATCAGCATCCGAGAATCCAACCAGATTGAACTCTGAGCCCTTTGGATACCATAATCCTAGAGTTGGGGTGTGAGCCAAATATCGAAGAATTCGCTTCACAGCTAAGTGATGCGACTCCTTTGGTGCCGCTTGAAATCGAGCACACATGCAAACACTAAGCATAATATCTGGCCTAGATGCACATAGATAAAGTAAAGAACCAATCATGGAACGGTATACCTTTTGATCGAACTCTTTACCATTGTCGTTAGGACCCAGATGATGCTTGGCTGCCATTGGCGTTGTGAAGCCTTTGCAGTCTTGCATACCGAACTTCTTCAAGCAATCTTTGAGATACTTCTCTTGAGATATGAAGATGCCATTGCGTTGCTGTCGTATTTGAAGACCGAGAAAGAACTTCAGCTCTCCCATCATAGACATTTGATATTGCTCTTGCATCATATATCCAAACTCTTCACCGTACTTCTGATTGGTGCAGCCGAAGATAATGTCATCCACATATATTTGGCACACAAACAATTCACCATCATATGTCTTCGTGAAGAGAGTGGGGTCGAGAGAACCAGGTATGAAGCCTTTGCTCTTCAGGACATATTTGAGTGTGTCACACCAGGCCCGAGGGGCTTGTTTGAGGCCATATAGTGCCTTGTTGAGCTTGTATACCATGTTAGGATGTTTTGGATCTTCAAAGCCAGGAGGTTGTGCAACATACACTTCTTCTTTAATCTTGCCATTGAGGAAGGCGCTCTTCACATCCATTTGATAAAGAAGTATGTTGTGATGATTTGCATAGGCCAGCAGTATGCGTATGGCTTCAAGTCTAGCCACAGGAGCAAATGTTTCATTGAAGTCAATGCCTTCCACTTGAGTATATCCTTGAGCAACGAGACGAGCTTTGTTTCTAACAACTTGACCATGCTCATCTTGCTTGTTGCGGTATATCCATTTGGTGCCTATTATGTTGTGCTTCCGAGGATTGGGACGCTTGACCAGTTCCCATACATTATTCAGCTCAAACTGTTGAAGCTCGTCTTGCATAGCTTGAATCCATTCAGGTTCCATGAAGGCTTCTTCAACTTTCTTGGGTTCTGTTATTGAGATGAATGTGAAGTGCCCACAGAAATTTGCTAGCTGAGTTACCCTTGAACGAGTGAGTGGACCGGGTGCATTGATGCTATCAATTATTCTTTCAATCTGCACTTCATTGGCAACGCGAGGATGTACAGGGCGAAGATTTTGCTCTTGCTGATCATTGTCATTATTAGAAGGAATGTCTTCAGGCTGAGCATTGTCTTCATGTTGATCAGGTGCTGAGATGATAAGTTCTTCTTCAGGATGAGCTTCAGAAGGTATAATTTCTCCAGTTCCCATTAGCTTGATTGATTCACTGGATGGAACTTCATCTAGAACATTTGGCAGTTGCTCTCTTTGTGAACCATTGGTCTCATCGAACCGCACATCCACTGTTTCAACCACTTTATAATGAAAGAGATTGAAGACTATGTAGGAGTGCGAATCCTTTCCATATCCAAGCATAAAACCCTCATGTGCTTTTGGTGCAAACTTTGAGGTGTGATGTGGGTCCTTGATCCAGCACCTGGCGCCAAATACTCTGAAGTAACTGACATTTGGCTTCTTTCCAGTAAGGAGCTCATAAGATGTCTTGTTCAGAAGCTTGTGAAGATAAACACGATTGATTGTATGGCATGCAGTATCAATGGCTTCAGGCCAGAATTTTCTTAGAGTCTTGTATTCATCTAGCATCGTTCTGGCCATCTCAATGAGTGTTTTGTTCTTGCGTTCGACGACCCCATTCTGCTGTGGCGTGTACGGGGCTGAGAATTCATGTGTGATGCCAAAGTTATCAAGATATATATCAAGGCCAGTGTTCTTGAATTCAGTGCCATTGTCACTTTTGATATGCTTTATCTTGGCGCCATAGTTGTTCATTGCTTGATTGGCGAAGTGTCTGAAGACATCCTGCACTTCAGTCTTGTAAAGGATTATGTGCACCCAAGTATATCTAGAATAATCATCAACAATGACAAAGCCATAGAGACAAGCAGTAGTAGTAAGAGTTGAGTAATGAGTGGGACCGAAAAGATCCATGTGAAGCAGTTCGAAGGGTCGAGTAGTGGTCATGATTGTCTTTGAGGGATGTTTGGCCCTCGTCATCTTTCCTGCCTCACAGGCACCGCATAAGTGATCTTTCTTGAACTTGATGCCCTTGATGCCTATGACATGCTTATTCTTTGCCAGGGTGTGGAGGTTCCTCATGCCAGCATGCCCAAGCCTCCGATGCTAGAGCCAGCATTCTGAAGCTTTTGCTAGAAGACATACGGCAAGCTGTGGTCCTGCTGAGAAATCTACCACGTACAAATCATCTTTTCGATACCCTTCAAATACTAGAGACTTGTGAGATTCCATTAGAACAAGGCAATGATATTTTCCAAATATTACGATCATGTTTAAATCGCAAAGCATTGAGACAGACATTAAGTTGAAGCCAAGGGATTCAACAAGCATGACTTTATCCATGTGTTGATCCGTTGAGATTGCAGCTCTACCTAGACCCAATACCTTACTTTTACCAGTGTCAGCAAATGTGATGTGGCTCTTGTCGGATGGACGTAAGGTTGAGTCCATAAGAAGGCTTCTTTTGCCAGTCATGTGATTTGTACACCCACTATCAATAATCCATTATGAAGACGCTGGTGTCGTACCCTACAGTGCGATTAGGGGGATAGGCTTCACAAAGAGCATTGTGAAGCAAAAACATTTTATGAACCAGTGGGTTATGAAAGCTTAGATCCAGGTTAGGACTAATAGGGAGAGTAGCAAGCGATTCAGGAACGAAGTACATAGTAAGACCATTCGGGCATTTGATCTGGCGCCCTACAAGATGTTTAAGGTCCTCAGCAATAGCGTCAGACGATTTTGGTTTTCTGTTGGAGACCTTTCCCTGCAAAAGAGAGTTAAGCTTTCTTAGCCACCCACATCTTCAAGGGTGGCTTAGAAGCAATAAGTCTAAGTGCAGCATCTGAGAACTTTGGCTTTGGAGCCCTAGCAAACAGTCTTGCAGGCGGACAATAATACTCATAAGAATAAGCAGAATAGTTCTTGGTCTTATGAACATGGCGGTTTGATGAACCGCTCTCATATTCATATGCCTGAGTATGGTTTCCCTGCAAAACATTTGTGTTAGTGCGACTCAGGTGAGTCCTCTGTCTGTATGAAGCCTTTGGACCGTATGAAGCCTTTGGTTTGAGGTTTGTCTTCTTCACGTGAGGTGTCATGATGACATTCACAGGAAGATTCTCCAGACACCTTTTCGGAACCCAGATCTTCTTCATAGGCGGTCCATTCCTGCAGTTAGTACCAATGTACCTGGCAAACACTTCACCATTCTGATTCTTAAACAGTTTATAGTTTGCATCAAGGGATTCATCAATGATAATGGGGTTAGCACAAGTGAAGCCAGATAGATTGGATGGATCTGCTGAAGATTCCTTTGCAGCAACCCACGTGGTTTTGGGGTACTGCTCAGGTTTCCAGTAAGAGCCATCAGCATTCATTTTCCTTACAAACCCAACACCCTCTTTCCTCGGGTTTCGGTTCAGAATCTGCTTTTTGAGGACATCACATAGTGTCTGATGCCCTTTAAGACTTTTGTACATCCCTGCTTCAAGCAATGTCTTCAACCTAGCATTCTCATCAGCAATAGCAGTGGTATCCTCAGCAGAGGGGTTAGTTACCACATCAACAGTTGAAGATATTGCAACAGTAGTAGCAGTAGAACATTCAGCAACAGAAGTAGCATTATCACGCTCAATGCATTTAAGACATGGTGGTTCAAATCCTTCCTGAGCGGAACTGATCTGTTTGGCGCGAAGTGACTCGTTTTCCTTTTGAAGATCTTCATGAGCCGCTCTCAATTTCTCAAGATCTTTCTTCTGTTGAAGATAATCATAGGAAAGCTTTTCATTAGTTGTTGAGAGGGTTTCATGACGACTTTAAAGTTCCTCATACTTAACGTGAAGATTTTTTATGTCTTCAATTAAGGATTCAGATCGAGTCATTTCAGCACCTAACAGATCATCGCTTCTGTCTAACAGTTTTTGAATATGTTCCATAGCTCTCTGTTGTTCAGTTGCAATTTTAGCAAGTGTCTTGTAGCTGGGTTTTGAACCACAATCAGAGTCATCGTCACTAGATGTTTGATAGTGAGTAGTGCGTGTGTTTACCTTGGCACCGCGTGCAATGAAGCAGTAGGTAGAAGCGGAGTAGTCCTTGTCATTTGCATCGGTGTCGGTGATGAAGTCATTGTCTTCAGTGTTGAAGATGGACTTGGCAACGTATGCTGTAGCCAGACTTGCGACGCCTGAATCAGACTCCTCCTCAGACTCCACCTCCGCCTCCTCAGAAGCGGACTCCTCCTCTGAATCCATTTCCTTGCCAACAAACGCACGTGCCTTGCCAGATGAGCTCTTCTTGTGTGATGAAGACTTTGAGGAAGACTTGGAAGAAGACTTTGAGTATTTCTTCTTCTTCTTGTCGTCAGAGTCATATTCCTTGCTCTTCTTATTCTTTTTGTTCTCATTGTCCCACTGTGGACACTCAGAGATGAAGTGGCCAGGTTTCTTGCACTTGTGACATGTTTTCTTCTTGTAGTCGTGAGCAGAAGCTTCGTCATTCCTTGAGCTTGATCGGGAAGACTTTCTGAAACCTTTCTTCTTGGTGAATTTTTGGAACTTCTTCACAAGCATAGCAAGTTCCCTTCCAATGTCTTCAGGATCATCCGAACTGCTGTCAGATTCTTCTTCAGATGAGGAGACAGCTTTTGCCTTCAAGGCACGAGTTCGCCCATAGTTTGGACCGTAGATATCTCTTTTCTCAAAAAGCTGAAACTCATGTGTATTGAGCCTCTCAAGTATGTCAGATGGATCGAGTGTCTTGAAATCAGGATGTTCTTGAATCATCAGGGCTAGGGTGTCAAACAAACTATCAAGTGATCTCAGTAGTGTCTTGACGACTTCATGTTTGGTGATCTCAATAGCGCCGAGGGCTTGAAGCTCATTTGTGATGTCAGTGAGTTGGTCAAATGTGAGCTGGACATTCTCATTGTCATTTTGCTTGAAGCAGTTGAAGAGGTTGCGAAGGACACTGATTCTCTGATCTTTCTGGGTTGAGACGCCTTCATTGACCTTGGAGAGCCAGTCCCAGACCAGCTTAGATGTTTCCAAAGCACTCACACGGCCATACTGTCCTTTGGTCAGATGACCATAGATGATATTCTTGGCAGTAGAGTCCAGTTGAACGAACTTCTTGACATCAGCAGCAGTGACACCTTCTCCAGCCTTGGGAACGCCGTTCTTGACGACATGCCATAGGTCGACGTCAATGGCTTCAAGATGCATGCGCATCTTATTCTTCCAGTAGGGATATTCAGTTCCATCAAAGACGGGGCACGCAGTGGAGACTTTAATTATCCCTGCAGTGGACATAGCAAAAACTCCAGGTGGTTAAACCGAATCACACAGAACAAGGGAGCACCTTGCTCTGATACCAATTGAAAGTGCATTATATCGACTAGAGGGGGGTGAATAGGCGATTTTTATGGAAGTCTTCAAAACGTGGAAGTTATGAAGACAAATGATAGAAATAAACCTATTACCCTGTAGCGGAAGGTAGACTACACTAGGAAAGCCATAGTCAAGTATTCAATAGAGTGAAAGCACAATGACTAATAGCAGCAATGTAGTAAGGATCAGGTAGGAAGATCTTGTGAAGCCACACAGAACATGCAGTCACTCAGTGAAGACAAAAGATAGTGCGAACATACAATGACTTCAAAAGGAGTAACAGTAAGTAAAGGGAAGGGAAGATGAAACCAGTGACTTGCTGAAGACAATGATTTGTTGGACCAGTTCCAGTTGCTGTGACAACTGTACGTCTGGTTAGGGTGGCTAGGTATGTAAACCTTAGGACACACAGTCCCAGACACCCAGTCCTGAACACGCAGCTCAGGACACCCAGTCCTCACCATATTCCCCTTGAGCTAAGGTCACACAGACCTCGTCCAATCACTCTGGTAAGTCTTCAAGGTAGACTCCCAAATCTTCACAGACTTCGTTCACCGGCAATCCACAATGTCTCTTGGATGCTCAGAACACGACGCCTAACCGGCTGGAGGATGCACAGTCCTCAAGTGTAATAAGTCTTCAGATCACACAGACAAGAAGACTTAAGTGATGCCTAATTCTCTTTGGCTCTGGGTGGTTAGGGCTTTATCCTCGCAAGGAATTCTCTCTCAAAGGCTTCGAGGTGGGTTGCTCTCAAATGACAAAGCCGTACTCTGAATCTGAGCAGCCAACCGTTTATGGTTGTAGGGGGTGGGCTATTTATAGCCACTTGGCAACCCAACCTGATTTGTCCAAAATGACCCTAGGTCACTAAGGAACTGACACGTGTTCCAACGGTCAGATTTCAAACTCACATGGCAACTTTACTTGGGCTTCAAGCAAAGCTGACTTGCCCGACTCTGGACAAGATTCGCTCTCAAAGTCTTCAGACATAGGTTTTGTTTAAGCATCACTTCAGTCATTCTGACTGGTTCTCTTGGACCCCACTTAACAGTACGGTGGTTCCTATGACTCAACACAGAAGAAAGAGAACTACGAAAGATCTAACTCTTCAAGCTCCATAGGCTTCATGTGGTGTCTTCTCTTGTCATAGTCTTCAATGTGAATATCTTCATATACCACCTTTGACTTCAATGTCTTCATACATTTTTAGGGGTCATCTCTGGTAGGAAAACCGAATCAATGAGTGACTTCTACCTGTGTTATCCTGCAATTCTCACAAACACATTAGTCCCTCAACTAGGTTTGTCGTCAATACTCCAAAACCAACTAGGGGTGGCACTAGATGCACTTACAAAGGTAAAGAACTTCGTCAAGCTCGAACTCACAGTTGGAAAACTTCACATAGAATTGATGCTCTCGGGGTTTGTCAAGCACCAATCTCAAATGCTTGGCATGATCCTCCTTATTCTTGGAAAAGACCAAGATATCATCGAGATACACCAGGACGAAATCATTTGTGTAAGGGTTGAAGATGAAGTCCATCATGCGAGAGAACGTTGGAGGAGCATTGACAAGGCCGAAAGACATGACAGTATATTCATAAGAACCATAACTTGTTCTGAATGTCGTCTTGGGGATATCTTGTTCACGAATGTGAATCTGATGATAAACCATACGGAGGTCAAGCTTGGAGAATACTTTGGCACCTTTTAGTTGCTCGAATAGCTCATTGATGTTGGGAAGTGGATACTTGTTCTTTAGTGTCTTCTTGTTCAATGGACGATAGTCGACGCAGAGTCATTCCATTCCATCCTTCTTGAAAAAAAAACACCACAACCCCATGGAGATGAACACGGTCTGATCAGACCCATACACTCTTGTTCATCGAGTTGTTTCTTCAACTTCTTCAACTCCTCTGGTCCAAGATTGTAAGGATGCTTGCAAACAAGTTCTGTGCCAGGCTCCAGATCAATAACAAATTCAACTGGCCGGTGAGGAGGCATTCCCGGAAGCTCTTCTGGAAAGACGTCTTGGTATTCACAAACGATTGGAATCTGAGAGATGGCATTCAACTCGCCCTTCTCATTGAGAGAAAATAGTCGAATGGTTTCGTCACAAGCGGCATAGACGATCACATCCTCAGAAGAGTGTCTCAATTGAATCTGCCTAGCAGCAGAATCAAGTTGAGCCTTATGCTTAGAAAGCCAGTCCATCCCGTGAATTAGATCAATATCCGAGTCACAAAGAACAATTGGAGAAGATAGAAATTTATAGTTTCCCATCTTGATAGAGACATCCGGAACCATGGAACTTGCGTTCATGAATTTACCCAGAGAGACAACTAACAACTGTCTAGGCAAATCTTGGAAAACCAACTCATGCTTCGATGCAAAAGGTCTTGAAGTGAAACAATGCGATTCACCAGTATCAAACAATAATTTTGCAGGCAACTCATTAACAGGAAGGTTACCCATGATCACTTCTGAAGAATCCTCTGCCTGAGCTGCGTTCACCATGTTCACCTTTGCATACTTGGAATTATGCTTGACCACTGCATTGCTGGAAGATCTCACAGGAGGAGGAGGCAGAAGGCGCCTTTGCTTGAAGCACTTGTTTGCATAGTGCCCTTTCTGCTGACACTTGTTGCAAGTAAACTCTGAGAGCGGACGATGATAAGGAGCACTTGACCTTGGAGTATGAGACTAAGCTTTGTTCTGATAGCCTGGGTTGGGTGGGTGGGAAGATCCATTGCCACCTTTACTCTTCTGCTGGTAGGGCTGACGAAACGGAGGAGGAGGCAACCAGAACTTCTGTTGCTTAGCTACCACTTGTGCTGAAGAAGAAGATTGAACTGCATCCCTGACTCTCTTCTTAGATGCCTCACACTGGATCTGAGCAGCTTCTTGCTTTAATGCCATGTTAAAGAATTGATCGAACTTGGTCGTCTCAAGAAGCGCGAGAGCTAACTACAGATCCTCTTTGAGGCCACCTCTGAATTGATAGATCATACTCTTTTCATCAGGAACGTCTTGTTTAGAAAAGCGAGCAAGTTTCTGAAACTGGATATTGTATTGATACACGGACATGCTACCTTGCTTGAGATTGCGGAACTCCTCACGCTTGCTCTCGGCAACACTTGGTGGGATGTGATGAGCTTTGAAGTTTTGGCGGAAATTATCCCAGGTAATCATACGACCTCCTCTGGAATCTCTATATTTTTGAAACCACTCAGAAGCTTGGTCCTTGAGTTGCAACGAAGCAAACTTGACAAAGTCCTCAGGTCTGACATTGCTACATTCAAAATGCTTGCAGATGTCCACGAGCCAGTTGTCGATGTCTGTGGCCTCGGCACATTTGCTGAAAGACTTTGGCTGGTTTGCGAGGAACTAGTTGAGGGTAGCAAACTGAGGTTGATTGTTGCCCTGGCCTTTATTTCCTTGGTTGACATGCCCTTTGAGGAAGTCCTGGATTAGGGGGTGTTCGGGTAGCCGGACTATACCTTCAGCCGGACTCCTGGACTATGAAGATACAAGATTGAAGACTTCGTCCCGTGTCCGGATGGGACTTTCCTTGGCGTGGAAGGCAAGCTTGGCGATGCGGATATTCAAGATCTCCTACCATTGTAACCGACTCTGTGTAACCCTAACCCTATCCGGTGCCTATATAAACCGGAGGGTTGTAGTCCGTAGGCAATCAACTCCATATACAACAATCATACCATAGGCTAGCTTCTAGGGTTTAGCCTCCTTGATCTCGTGGTAGATCTACTCTTGTACTACCCATATCATCAGTATTAATCAAGCAAGAGTAGGGTATTAACTCCATCGAGAGGGCCCGAACCTGGGTAGAACATGATGTTCCCTGCCTCCTGTTACCATCCGGCCTATACGCACAGTTCGGGACCCACTACCCGAGATCCGCCGGTTTTGACACCGACATTGGTGCTTTCATTGAGAGTTCCTCTATGTCGTCGCCTTTAGGCCCGATGGCTCCTTTGATCATCAACAACGATGCAGTCTAGGGTGAGACTTTGCTCCCCGGACAGATCTTCGTCTTCGACGGCTTCACTCTACGGGCCAATTCGCTCGGCCACCTGGAGCAGATCGAAAGCTACGCCCCAGGCCATCAGGTCAGGTTTGGAAGCCTAAACTACACGTCTGACATCCACGGGGACTTGATCTTCGACGGATTCGAGCCACAGCCAAGCGCGCCACACTGTCTCGATGGGCATGATATAGCTCTACCGCCGAACAGCACCTTGGAGGCCGCATACGCATCGGTTTCGACCATTGATTCAGAGCCTACTGCGCCAATCGAGGATCAGCGGTTGGACGCTGCCTCAGGGGCTGCGATCTCAGAAGCGATCGAGCCGAACGCTAGCCCCGCACTCTGCACGACCCATGACTCCGAGGATCCGGACTCCTCCCCGGACTCCGAACCCCCCGCGCCCCTACCAATCGAATCCAATTGGGCGCCGATAATGGAGTTCACCACCGCAGACATCTTTCAGCGTTCGCCTTTTGGTGACATCCTGAATTCTCTCAAGTCTCTCTCTCTATCAGGAGAGCCCTGGCCGGACTACGGTCAGCGAGGGTGGGATACGGGCGATGAGGAAATTCAAAGCCCACCCACCACCCACTTTGTAGCCACTGTCGACGACCTAACCGACATGCTTGACTTCAGCTCCGAAGACATCGATGGCATGGACGACGATGTAGGAGACGAACAGGAACCAGCACATGTAGGGCGCTGGAAGGCCACCTCGTCATATGACATATATATGGTGGATACTCCAAAAGATGGAGATGGCAATGGAACAGTGGGGGATGATGCCCCCAAGAAACAGCCAAAGCGCCGGCGTCAGCGGCGCCGCTCTAAATCCCGCCAAAGCAAAAACGGTGATTCTGGCACGGGAGATAATACTACCCCAGATAGCGCCGAAGAACACCCACCCCAGCAAGATTCGGTACAGGAAGATGGAGAATCCAGCCCCCATGAGAGAGCGGCAGACCGAGAGGTCGAGGATGATAACTATACGCCTCCCTCCAAAGACGAGGCAAGCCTCGATGATGATGAATTTGTCATACCATCAGACACCGCCGAACAAGAGCGTTTGAAACGCAGGCATTTAGCCACGGCAAGCAGCCTCAAGAAAAAGCAGCAACAGCTTAGAGCTGCCCAAGATTTGCTAGCTGACAGATGGACTGAAGTCCTTGCGGCCGAAGAGTATGAACTCGAACGCCCCTCCAAGAGTTACCCGAAGCGCAGGCCGCTACCCCGATCAGAGGAGGAAGCACCTACATCACCAGCGCATGACATGGCAGACTAGCCACCTCGCGACCGCGACAGAGAGGCCCCTCAGCCCTCCACCCAAGCCATGCCCCGACGCCGCTCAACTAAGGCACAGGAAAATATGCCCGACCTGTGAGACATACTGGAGGATAAGGGAAGACAAACAAGATCGATCTACGGATTGCGCAGGCGCCCTACGGCATGTGACAATGATCTTCACTTCGGATACAACAAATCTGGTCGGGCTGAACACAACAGACATAGCTCTTCCGAGCTGCGTCGTGATATAGCCCAGTACAGAGGCGCCGCACACCCGCTATGCTTCACGAATGAAGTAATGGATCATAAAATCCCAGAGGGTTTCAAACCCGTAAACATCAAATCATACGATGGCACAACAGACCCGGCGGTATGGATTGAGGATTATCTCCTTCACATCCACATGGCACGCAGCGATGATCTACACGCCATCAAATACCTCCCGCTCAAACTTAAAGGACCGGCCCGGCATTGGCTTAAGAGCTTGCCAGCAGACTCAATCGGGTCTTGGGAGGACCTGGAAGCCGCATTCCTCGACAACTTCCATGGCACATACATGCGACCGCCGGATGCCGACGACTTAAGCCACATAATTCAGCAGCCAGGGGAATCGGCCAGACAATTCTGGACATGGTTCCTAACAAAGAAAAACCAGATAGTCGACTGTCCGGACGCAGAGGCCCTAGCAGCCTTCAAGCATAACATCCGCGATGAGTGGCTTGCCCGGCACCTGGGACAGGAAAAGCCAAAATCCATGGCAGCCCTCACGACACTCATGACCCGCTTTTGTGCGGGAGAAGACAGTTGGCTAGCTCGCAGTAACAACTTATCAAAGAACCCTGATAATTCGGATACCAAGGAAAAAGTGGCAGGACACATCAGAATAAGCAAAAACACCGCGTTAACAGCGACAACAATGAAGACACAGCAGTCAATGCCGGATTCAAAGGCTATAAATCCGGTCAGCGGAAAAAGCCATTCAAAAAGAATACTCAGGGCCCGTCCAGTTTGGACCGAATACTCGATCGCTTATGCCAGATACATGGCACCCCCGAAAAGCCAGCCAACCACACTAACAGGGATTGTTGGGTGTTCAAGCAGACAGGAAAGTTAAGGGCCGAAAACAGAGACAAGGGACTGCACAGTGACGACGAGGAGCCCAAGCCGCCGAACAACAATGGACAGAAGGTCTTTCCCCCACAAGTGCGGACGGTGAATATGATATACGCAACCCACATTCCCAAGCGGGAGCAGAAGCGTGCGCTATGGGACGTATACACGATAGAGCCAGTCGCCCCAAAGTTCAACCCATGGTCCTCCTGCCCGATCACTTTTGATCGAAGGGACCATCCCACTAGCATCCGTTATGGCGGCTTCGCCGCATTGGTTCTCGACCCAATCAACGACGGATTTCATCTCACAAGAGTCCTCATGGACGGCGGCAGTAGCCTGAACCTGCTTTATCAGGATATAGTGCGAAAAATGGGCATAGATCCCTCAAGGATTAAGCCCACAAGAACGACTTTTAAAGGCGTTATACCAGGTGTAGAAGCCAACTGTACAGGCTCAGTAACACTTGACGTGGTCTTCGGATCCTTGAACAATTTCTGAAGCGAAGAGTTAATCTTCGATATAGTCTCGTTTCGCAGTGGCTATCATGCCCTGCTCGGACGAATTGCATTCGCAAAGTTCAATGCGGTGCTGCACTACGCATATCTTAAGCTCAAGATGCCAGGCCCTCGAGGAATAATTACGGTCAACGGAAACACCGAACGCTCCCTCCGTACGGAGGAGCATATGGCGTCTCTTGCAGCGGAGGTACAAAGTAGCCTTCTCAGGCAATTCTCCAGTCCGGCCATTAAAAAGCCAGACACTGCCAAGCGCGCCCGGAGTAACCCACAGCAGGACCGCCTGGCACACTCTGAGCAAGCGTAGCAATGCGGCCCCAACCCCAGCTTTCGCGACATAGTGAAACCAGTACCTCGCGTACATAACTACGCCCTGGAAATACCATGGGCACAGGGGAAGGGGCACAATAACGGCACGCCCAAAATACGGCTTAAAACGTACTAGGGGCTGCCGAATTCTTTTTTTAATTTTTTTCTTACTTTCAGGACTCCATACTTCGGACGACCTGTTCGGCAATTCGACTGCTGCACAAACGATGCAAGATCCAGGGAGGCAGACAAGACATGCCGCATTATGGAACTCCCAGGTGGTCTCTGTTACGAGCGGTATACCTGTTTCAAATACAATTCCGCGGCCTGCCCTTGGTCAGGACATACTGAATAGTCCAATATCTTTTGCTTAACATACTATTTGTATCGTTCGGCTTTGATAAATAGCCTCTCTATAAACAATGCATAGCTTTTATCTATTTTCTGCATTACTCTCTTTTATATATGTTCGTTAATGACATGATTGCACCCGTACACTGTGGTACGGCAAGTAAGCCAGGGGCTTCAGTACCCTTTAATATGGTGTGAGAAGTCCGTACACTTTCACAAGTGCGGCACCCCGAACTTATAGCAATATATGCATCGGCTCCGAATCATGATTTGGGTCAATAGTTGGGTTTGCCCGGCTCCTATGTTTTGGTGCCTTACGTTCCGCTATATCGGCTAAGGTAGCACTAGGAGAACCACTGCGATTGTGCCCTGATTGAGCTGGGTTAAGCACCTCAGTGGAGAAAGCTAAAACTGATTGTCATGATGAGGCGAGAGACCGGTCGCTGTTCGAGAGGTTTTTCGAGTCCCTAAAGACTTATGCCGCTTCGAGCGAGGAGCCGGATTTATCCGGCCAAGGCGTGGATAGCGCCCCAAACTCGGTCTTCCGAACTAGGGGCTTCGCCGAAATTTAAAATTATAAAGTTCTATGGCTAAGTGAGAGTGTTCAAGCATTATAGTCCGATTGCCTGGTTCGTTGTGCTGAGCGCCTGCCTCGAAGGACCCAACTATGGGAAAAAGAGCGCTCAGGTTTATCCCGAACACCCCAGCACTAGTGGCATGGGGGCAGAAGCCGACGACTGGCCATCTCTCAATTTTTTGATAAACGGCCGCAATTTTAAATTCAACAAGCATTGCTTAAGCGCCTATGAACAAGTTTTCAGCGCACAGGATAAAAACGAGCGAGTTTATTCAAAAATTACATCCTTGGTACATTCATCCGCCACAAGGCGGGCACCCGCAAGAACATCCTTGTAATAGTTCTCGGGCTTGCGATGCTCCTTCCCCGGCGGCGGCCCGTCCTTCACAAGCTTCTCACCGTCCAACTTACCCCAGTGCACCTTTGCACGGGCAAGGGCCCGACGGGCACCTCCGATGCAGACGGAGCGCTTGATGACCTCGAGCCTTGGACATGCCTCCACCAGCCGCCGCACCAGCCTAAAGTAGCTCCCAGGCAGGGTCTCTCCGGGCCACAGCTGAACTACGAAGCCCTTCATGGCCTGTTCGGCCGCCTTGTGGAGCTCGACCAGCTATTTCAGCTGGTCGCTCAAGGGCACAGGGTGTCCGGCCTCAGCATACTGAGACCAGAACACCTTCTCCGTCGAGCTGCCCTCTTCAGCTCGGTAGAATGCGGCGGCGGCAGATACGCTACGGGGAAGATCTGCGAATGCCCCTAGAGAACTCCGGATTCGGGTAAGTAACAAGTAGTTTAATTTTATATTTCTGCTTTGCATTAAGAATTCCTTACCCGTTGCTGTCTTTTTCATCTCCTCCAACTCTTGGAGGGCCTTTTGGGCTTCGGCCTTGGCAGACTTGGCAGTCTCAAGGGCCGCCGCGAGCTCGGACGCTTGGGTCTTTGACTCAAGCTCCAAACACTCATGTTTTTTCATGAGAGCCTGAAGCTCTTGCTGCACCTCGCCGACCTAAGCCCCAAGTTTCTCTCGCTCGGTGCGCTCCGCGGCCGTTTTCTTTTCGGCCTAGGACAGCGCCTGCTTGAGGGTCGCCACCTCAGTCATGGCCCCTATAATAAGTAGTGCAATCCTGTTATTTTTTGCAATCAAGCCTCTCTATAGGCACTTTTTCTGTAAGGTATTTCCTACCTTCTTTTTCCTCGAGCTGCCGCTTGGCAAGGCCGAGCTCTTGCTCGGTCCGCTTGAGGTCCTGTTTCAGGACACCCACCTCCGCAGTCAATGCGGAGGCGGATAGCAGCGAAGCCTGCATACGCATATTGACTCTTTTTGTTAGAGTCCTGCGAAATTTAATAGATCCTCTATTCTCCTTTTCTTTCCGAACGCCAAACAGAGCATCAGGGGCTACTGTCTATGCGGTTATATTTTTACATATTTTTACTTACCTCAAAGCCTGTTAGGAGGCTAGCGCAAGCTTCACTCATTCCGCTCTTGGCGGACTGAACCTTCTGGATCACCATACTCATAATAGTACGGTGCTCCTCGTTGATGGAGGCGCCGTCAAGCACCTCGAGCAGATTTTCCGGCACCTCCGGTCGGACGGAGGCCGCTGGCTCAGAAGGCCTGCTCCTCTTGGAAGGAGTTCGCCTACCGCGGTCCGGAACTGTTGAAGATTCCGGCGCGGTGTCCGGCAGAAAGCCGGACTTGGAGCCCTGGGGGGTCTTGTCCCCTTTACTCCTGGGGTCCGGGAGGTCGCCTTGCGGCTCCTCCAGGACCACCTCCTCCTGCCCCGGAGCTCGTTGCGACGCCACTTCGGCGTCGTCCGCAGTGCGGGGGGAGACAGCAGGCGGAACTGAGTTCATGTTCGATGAATCCAAGGAGCCGCTCAATGACTCGTTGAGTTCGGCCCGGGGCGGGCTGCATAATTACGTTCGACATTAGGGAAAGCTGTGCAACAAAGAAACATCATGAGTTATTCTGATATCCAAACTTACGATTTCGCCGGACGCTTGGCCCTGTTTGGCCACCCCTCTTTGCCCTCTTCGGCGTTGGGGGCGTAGTCCGGTGGAGGGGTCTTCCTTTTCCTAGACCCCTCAGCCTCCCCCATTGGGGCGGCCTTCCTCTTCTCTCCTCCCTCCGCTGGGGGGGGGGAGAGTTTTCTTCTTCCTCCTCCTCGTTTTCGCGGGAGGAGGGCGTCTCGGACTCGTCAGATGACGAGTTCGACACCACCACATTACGGGCACTCTTTCGAGTCCCCGTGGCCTTCTTCTTCTTGGCCTTCTTCTCCGGCACCACATAAGGCGCCGGAACCAGCAACTTCACTAGGAGAGCAGGGGCTAGGTCTTCGGGCAAGGGAGCCGGACAGTTAATCAATCCGGACTTCGCCCGCCAAGCCCGTCAAAGGTAAGGGAGTTTAGATCCCGCATAGAGTCAAACTATGAAAAAACTTAACATCCTGTAAAAGGTGAAAATAGCTTACCTCGCTAGCGTGCCGCTGCGAGCTGTATCTGCGGTCCTCGGAAGCAGATGTGGGAGCCTCAGCGCCTTTGGTTAGCACCTTCCAGACGTCTTCATACGTCGTGTCGAAGAGCCTGTTAAGGGTTTGGTGCTGCGCCGGGTTGAATTCCCACAGATTAAAGTCCCATTGTTGACATGGGAGGATCCGGTGGACGAGCATAACCTGGACTACATTGACGAGCTTGATCGGCTTGCTCACCAGGGACTGGATGCATGTCTGCAGTCCGGTCACCTCTTTTTCATCGCCCCACGACGGGCCCGTCTCTTTCCAGGACATAAGCCGCGTGGGGGTCCGGATCGGAACTCGGGGGTTGCGATCCATTTCGGATCGCGCGGCTCGGTGATGTAAAACCACCACGATTGCCACCCCTTCAGGGTCTCCAGGAAGGAGCCCTCGAGACATAGGAGGTTGGCCATCTTGCCCACCATGGCGCCTCCGCACTCCGCCTGGCTGCCGCGGAGCACCTTGGGCTTGACGTTGAAGGTCTTGAGCTAGAGGCCGAAATGGGGGCGGATGCGGAGGAAAGCCTCGCACACGACGATAAACGCCGAGATGTTGAGGACGAAGTTCGGGGCCAGATCGTGGAAATCCAGGCCATAGGAAAACATGAGCCCCTGGACAAATGGGTGGAGTGGAAAACCCAGTCCGTAGAGGAAGTGGGGAAGGAATACTACCCTCTCATGGGGCCTTGGGGTGGGGAGAAGTTGCCCCTCCTCGGGAAGTCGGTGCGTGATGTCTTTGGACAAGTATCCGGCCTTCCTTAGCTTTTTGACATGGCCCTCCGTGACGGAGGAGACCATCCACTTGCCTCCCACTCCAGACATTGCTGGAGAAGGTTGAGGTGGGAAGTGCGGGCTTGGGCGTTGGAGCTCGAGTGCGCAGGAGATGGATAGGCAAAGGAGGAAGAAGGCGTAGGTAAAAATGTGTATCCTTATCCCCTTATATGGGCGGATGCGGTTGTGCGTCCCCACCAGCCTAGTAAAACTCGCTTGCCTCCCAAGCGCTGTGATAAATGGCGCGGTTGGGTTACCCACGTCCGTATTGATGAGAATCCCGTAAAGGGGGTACATGATCTCTGCTTTGACAAGACGTGCCAAGGAAACCGCCTCGCAAAACATGCTGAGGTGGAAAAGTAAAAATGATTCAAGTAAAGGACTTGGCTGTAGTGTGATGACGCACTGCGGAATACGTCAGCAGATTTGATTTGTGTTAATATTATTCTCTCTATGGCAATATGTGGAAGCTTATTTTGCAGAGCCGGACACTACTCTTGGTGTTTACAATCTTCTATGAAGGACTTGGAGGAGGAACCCGCCTTGCAGTGCCGAAGACAATTTGCGTGCCGGACTCATCGTCATTGAAGCCTGGTTCAGGGGCTACTGAGGGAGTCCTGGATTAGGGGGTGTTCGGGTAGCCGGACTATACCTTCAGCCGGACTCCTGGACTATGAAGATACAAGATTGAAGACTTCGTCCCGTGTCCGGATGGGACTTTCCTTGGCGTGGAAGGCAAGCTTGGCGATGCGGATATTCAAGATCTCCTACCATTGTAACCGACTCTGTGTAACCCTAACCCTATCCGGTGTCTATATAAACCGTAGGGTTGTAGTCCGTAGGCAATCAACTCCATATACAACAATCATACCATAGGCTAGCTTCTAGGGTTTAGCCTCCCTGATCTCGTGGTAGATCTACTCTTGTACTACCCATATCATCAATATTAATCAAGCAGGAGTAGGGTATTACCTCCATCGAGAGGGCCCGAACCTGGGTAAAACATCGTGTTCCCTGCCTCCTGTTACCATCCGGCCTAGACGCACAATTCGGGACCCACTACCCGAGATCCGCCGGTTTTGACACCGACACCCTTGGTTGCGCTCTTGCAAGAGTTACAAAAGCATCTGAGTGTTGGCGTTGGTGGTTGCCATGCCTCCGGAGGTGGAGGTGGTGGCGGAGGGTTCGACTGATCTCCATATTTGCGGTCCTGATTCTGGCGCGTTGGAGGAGCCATCCCGAAGAGGGTGACATCCGTTAGAATCTTGATAGACAGAGATTCAAGCTAAATCAATGGATCGAAATTGCAACATAAAGTCCTCACAATAAACATTCGAACAAGGATGAACGAATGAATTCCAAAGTAAATCATCACACGTCCATTAGGTTGAGAAGCCACTTAGATAAAGACAGATGAATAAAACAACAAGGTACAGATATGAACAAGTAAGTGGTAAGGATTACCCAATCACATACCAAATATCTGCGGGAAGAAATACTAGAGCTACTTGAATTCCCACCTATAAAACTTCCGAAACTTTCTGGTTATGCAATCAGGTGTTGGGGATACAAGGGAAGCATAATATCTCACCCAAAACTAACAATTCCTACATCCTGTTGTATCCATCCTTCAACACATAACCAAGAAACCTTCAGAAATCATATACCTCAACCTTTGAAAAGCATCCGTTATACGAGTTATGGCAATACTCCCGAACTCCCGGCCCAGTACTAGGTGGCGTCGAGGTTATCTCACCAACAACTTCATAAAAGAGATTTTTGATGTTGGGGAACTCAGGTATTCCAGAACTACAACGATAAAATTGTGACGACAACACCTCAGAGCTCAACTCCTTGGGACACTGCCAGAACCCCTAATGTCAGGAGGCACCAAGAACAATGTTCTCGTCAGAAGACTATCGGAACGATTCCAAGATATCCGCGTGATGCTAAAAAAATCTTGAAATTTGAGGAGAGGAGAGTCAAAACTTCAACGTCAGGAGGCCTCACCAGAGCGACGAAGGGATTGAGGAGTAAAAAGAATCCTACTCTCCGATATATATATAATCCTAAGACTCAAAACATTTTGTTCTAGACTCAACAACGTCAGCGATTCGATCAAGTAGGGGGCTCCTAAGTCGGGGATGGCTTTGATTACCAACTTGTTACACCCATAATGCGGCTATATCTCCCACGTGTCGGGGCACGACTTAGAGGCATAGCCGCATGGTAGGTTTGTCGCAAGAGGGGTAATCTTCACACAAATCCCATGTACTGAATAGAAAGGGATAAAGAGTTGGCTTACAATCGCCACTTCACACAATACATCAATAATTCATACATCATCCAAAGTACAATCAATGGTCCGTCTACGGAACCAAAATAAAGGAAGACAACCCCAAATGCTAGATCCCCGATCGTCCCAACTGGGCTCCACTACTAATCATCCGGAAAAGAAACATAGTAACGGCCTGAATCCTCGTCGAACTCCCACTTGAGTTCGGTATAGTCACCTGCACTGGTATCCTTGGCCCCTGCAATTGTTTGTAAGTATCCGTGAGTCACGAGGACTCAGCAATCTCACACACGCGAGATCAAGACTATTTAAGCTTATGGGTAGGAAAGGGTAGTGAGGTGGAGCTGCAGCAAGCACTAAGCAATATGGTGGCTACCATGCGCAAATGAGAGCGAGAAGAGAAGCAACGCAATGGTCGAGAAGCTAGAAGTGATCCTGAAAACTACTTACGTTCAAGCATAACACAAGACCGTGTTCTCTTCCCGGACTCCGCCGAAAAGAGACCATCACGGCTACACACGCGGTTGATTCATTTTCATAAAGTTAAGTGTCAAGTTCTCTACAACCGGATATTAACAAATTCCCATTTGCCACATAACCGCGGGCACGGATCTCGAAAGTTTATACCCTGTAGGGGTGTCCCAACTTAGACCATCACAAGCTCTCACGGTCAAAAAAGGATATTCCTTCTACCGGGAAGACCCGATCAGTCTCGGAATCCTGGTTACAAGACATTTTGACAATGGTAAAACAAGACCAGCAAAGCCGCCCGATGTGCCGACAAATCCCTATAGGAGTCGCACGTATCACGTTCTTAGGGCACAACGGATGGTGTTGGGGATATTACTATCAGTCATGAACCGCCCAGGAGGGGCCGGGTCAGCCCCGATGGCGGGTTACGAAAGAATCCCAGCAAGCATTCAAGACGATAGTTTATTAAACCTTATAGAAGGCCCAAGGGCCTGGAGGTGGCTTAAGGCCCGATATTGTAAACCGCCGTATGTAAGGAAAAACTTGTAAAGAAAGGCATGTAAAGGAAGTCACCGAGCCGGACACGATTATGAGTCGGCCGGGACTTTGTAGGCCACCAGGCGTCAACCCATGTATATAAGGGGATGACCCGGTGGCGGCGAAACAACAAGTCGATAACCAAGCCGGCGAGTTGAGCCTCTTGGTGATCGCAACCCCAGCAATACCAATCCCAACTACACGTAGGCTTTTACCTTCATCGTAAGGGGCCAAACTAGTATAAAACCCTCTCGTGTCCTTTGTCCCGATTAACCCCTTTAAGCTTCCTAGTGTGATGGCCCTACGACTAAGTCCTTGCTCTAGGACATCTGCCGTGACAATTCCATGATAGATGGGCCAGCATTGGGTTGGCATAGACCCTGGTTGCCCAGGGGGCGCCGGACATCGCCCAGTTTGGACCAACACTCACAGGAGCACTGGCCCGGGGGTTTAAAATAAAGATGACCCTTAAGTGTGTGTAAGCCAAGGGAAAAAGGCTTAGGTGGAAAATGTTAAAACCAAGGTTGGGCCTTGCTGGAGGAGTTTTATATAAGGCAAACTATCAAGGGGTTCCCATAACACCCAACCGCGTAAGGAACGCAAAATCAAGGAACCTAACACCGGTATGACGGAAACTAGGGCGGCAAGAGTGGAACAAAACACCAGGCATAAGGCCAAGCCTTCCACCCTTTACCAAGTATATAGATGCATTAAAGTAAATAAGATATAATAATGATATCCCAACATATCCATGTTCCAACATGGAACAAACTTCAACTTCACCTACAACTAGCAACGCTATAAGAGGGGCTGAGAAAAAGCGGTAACATAGCCAAACAACGGTTTGCTAGGAAAGGTGGGTTAGAGGCTTGACATGGCAATATGGAGGCATGATAAGCAAGTGGTAGGTAGCGCGACATAGCGATAGAGCGAAGAACTAGCAAGCAAAGATAGAAGTGATTTCGAGGGTATGGTCATCTTGCCTGCAAAGTTCTCAGAGTTGTCGAAAGCTTGATCCTCGAAAGCTTACTCAACAGGTTCCTCGGTCACGTACTCGTCTCCCGGCTCTACCCAAAGCAAGAACACAAGCAATGGAACAACAATCAATCATGGTGCAATGCACAAACAACATGATGCAATACATGGCATGATATGCAAGATATGATATGGAATGCATATGCATGCTCCGGAAGGGAAAGAAAGATCAAGGAATCAACTTGGCAACCCAAGTATGCCACTGGAACGATGAGATGATTTCGGTTGAAATCAATATAAAGATCACCGGAAACGGATGCACGGTTTGCAAATGGCAAGCATCACAAGAATGACGCAAAACTGCAATTAACAGCACGATGCTACTTAGAATGCAACAAGAAACTAAGCTACTGCACTCCAACATAACAAAAAAGAATATGTCAGTGATGTACAAGAGATACTTGACAAAACATGAACACTGAGCTACGGCTAAAACACACTAGAACAGGTTCAAACAAGCATGGCAAACGTGCAAAAGATATCAGCTTCACAGACTTAGTGAAAATACTAACATGTCAAAAACAACATCAAGAAGCACTGTTTAGAGCAAGCAAACAAAATGCTACAGGAACCTATAATAGCAAACCAAGGCATAGCATGATTCCACTAAGAGCATAGCTCAAAAGTCCCTTGCTGACCATGAGCCAAAAATGCATAGAAGATAGGATGGCACCCATGTAAACATAGCAAGTTTTATTAACAGTTTCAGTCTTAGCAGAAAAACAGAGCATGTCATAAACAGATTCACGATAGCAACTTAGCAAGCTCATGCCACTCACCACAAAGCATTGCATGACAATATAAGAATTCCAATAACAAGACGACATGTTCATGAAGCTAACCATCGCAAGAGCAAGTTTATAGGATACATGGATCACTAGCAACAACCATGGCAATATTGATTAACATGTTAACATTCTGCCAGGAACATTTTGTAGCAAAAGTAGAGCAATCAAAATACATGCTAGGCTACTCCATAATTGCAAACAGGGGCATGGATGGATAGAGCATAACCAAGTGTTCAAAACAACCTTACTGAAGTATCTCAAGATAAGCATGGATCTCACTGCAAAATCGTAAGTCCCTGAAAACAGCAACATTGTGAAGCCTAGTTTGCATGCTTGTGCTAGTCACCACATAGATCACAAAAATACAATACAAGAACCTTTGTAAATATGGCATGAATTAGTTCAAACCACATGTAGGCCTCAAGCTCATACGATGCACACATCAAATGCAACAAAAATAACAAAATCTCATGATCTGATAAGTACCACCAGGTAACATTTCATAGCACTCTTGCATCAATGAAAAAGGCATCATAATGGGCAGAATCATGCATGGAAATGCTACTGGCATGAAGATCTCAATGAGACGAACAATTTGATATATCATATGCAAGATTCGGAGCCACGGTCACCGAGATATGATGCAAAGAACATGGCATACAAATAACAAGGGAATCGGGGACTTGGTGGAAATCACCTCGTGGACTAGGATTGACCACGACACGGATTCCAAGGCGGCAGCAGATCTGGCTGGATCCTCGCCGGAGAAGAGGGAGACGGTGGCTGGAGCTTGGAGAGGGAGGTGCTCCCGCGAGGGGGCCACCGGATCTTGCCGGAGGAGGCCGGTGGAGGGCGGTGAAGGGGGCGGGGCACCGGGCGGTGAGGCGGCGCTGGTGCGCTCCGGCGACGGCGGGCGGAGCAGACAAGTGGTGGAGGCGGGCGGCAACAGACGCGGGCGCCATGCGGTGGGGACGGCTGGGCGGCGCTGGCGCGCGCGGGAGGAGGCATGGGCCCGGAGCAGCGGCGGCGACGGGTAGCGGCATGCCACGTGGAGGCTGGCGATACACCGAGGGGACGGCAGCGGACGTGTCCTGCGCCGGGCGGACGTGTTCGGCGCGTGGAGGAAGGGGAAGACTAGGGTTTCGCCTGAATTTTCGGAGGAGGAGGCCTTTGCGGTTACCCGGTTAACCGTTGGAGCATCAAACGGACACCAAATGGAACAAAATTTGACAGGAGGTCTACCGGTGGTGTACCAAGGGCACTTGACAAATCTTGGTCCATTCCGAGAAAGTTTAACACCAGCTCACGAAAAGATACAAGAGGGGTGCGCTGGTGCACGTGGGAGTGTCGTATTGCGAAACGGACAACGAGGAAAATGCTCGGATGCATGAGACGAACACGAATGCAAATGCGATGCACATGATGAGATGATATGAAATGCATGACATGAAAAAAATGCAAAACTAAGACAAAAACCCAACCACGAAGGGAATCTCATAACTTAAAGCCAAAATGGCAAGAGTCGGAGTTACAAATATGGCAAGTTACATCCGGGGTGTTACAAAAGGGTTGGCTAATCCACACCCACACACACTCACACACATAGCCACTTTTGCCTCGAGCTAACTCTGCCGGGCAAGCGTGTTGTGCTCATCGCCATAAATCCACCAAAGCAGGAGTAGGGTTTTACGCCCTACGGGGGCCCGAACCTGGGTAAAACTGCCCATGTCATCTCTGCCGTGCTACTCCATGCTCTACTTTTTGTGCAACGTGCCATCCCCCCATCGAACCAGCAAGGGACCCTTGGGTCCCATAGGTGGCTGTGGTTTCCCGCGACATCTTTGGCGCGCCAGGTAGGGGAATCACTTGCGCGAACCTGAAGGCATGAGCAGCGCTTCATCTTCATCGCCATTTTCATCGTCAACGGCTCCATCGACTATGGAACCCAAGAATAAGCCCCGTGCCGCAGCTCACCCATCCACATCGAAGTCTTCGCTCCCCGCGGCTACCGACGCTGCGGAGAACGCGGGAGCACACGAGCATGTGGGCACTACGGGGGATGTGGTCATCGCAGGCGGTGTTGTCACCACCTCCCCCTCGACCGATGCAGGAGCAGGAGGCACTAGAGGAGAGCAGCATCAGCAATACCTCGGTGGTCATGCTCCACGAGGTACGGACGGAGGAGTTATACCGTCTATACCTCTTCCCCTCGATGAAGGGCACAACCATAGTGGTGGCGCTCGGTCTGGGGCGAATCGCCGCCCTCCGGCCGCCCCAACCACGGGTGCGACCATAGTGCGCGTGCCTCCCGCGGTGCGGGTTGACCCAACCACTGTGCCCAATAGAGCCACTGGCCCTCAAGTGCCTTCACCGTGCCACCATGCCATCCAGGTGGTCGGCTCGCCACAGCGAGGGCGTGACACCGTCACCATCGCCACAGTCAGGAGCCGAGGGATGGTATGGTCTACATCATCGTCGCGGATGACAAGCACCGCTACGGAGGCCATGGCGCAGGCCCAACTGCTGTTGAGGTTCTCGCCGGTAGCCGATTAGATGGATGAATGGAGAGCCACCATTGAGATTCTGATTGGCTTCACCGAGGCTAGGGGCTCACAGCGAGCTAGCCCGATGTGGTCTCCCCAAGCAACAGCAATGGCTCGCGTTGCTGGCTGTATGGAGGGGTCCACCCCCACTGTGCAGTCCCCACCACGACGACCAGCGCGGGCGCTGCAGAATCAAGAACCCGACGATGTATTGATGGCCTCTTCTGACCCTCGAGCACGTCCAGGCCAATGCAGAGCTCTAGAGGATAGGCGGAGGGGAGGCGCACGTGTCCTCCCTAAGTGACGCCGCGGTGACCACCTGATACGTCTCCAACGTATCTATAATTTTGATTGTTCCATGCTATTATATTATCTGTTTTGGATGTGAATGGGCTTTATTTCACAATTCTATATTATTTTTGGGACTATCTATTAACCCAAGGCCCAGTGCAAATTGCTGTTTTTTTCCTATTTCAGTGTTTCGCAGAAAAGGAATATCAAACGGAGTCCAAACGGAATGAAGCCTTCGGGAGCGTGATTTTTAGAACAAACATGATCCATAGGACTTGGAGTGGACGTCAAGAAACGGACGAGGAGTCCACGAGGCAGGGGGGGCGCCCTCCCCCGTCGTAGCTGAACCGACCAACTTCTTCCACCTATATATGTTCACATACCCCGAAAACATCCAGGGGCACCACGAAACCCTATTTCCACCACCGCAACTTTCTGTACCCAAGAGATCCCATCTTGGGGCCTTTTCCGGAGCTCCGCTGGAGGGGGCATTGATCACGGAGGGCCTCTACATCAACTCCATGGCCCCTCTGATGATGTGTGAGTAGTTTACTTCATACCTTCGGGTCCATAGTTATTGGCTAGATGGCTTCTTCTCTCTCATTGGATCTCAATACAAAGTTCGCATGTATCTTCTTGGAGATCTATTTGATGTAACTCTTTTTGCGGTGTGTTTGTCGAGATCCGATAATTTGTGGGTTTATGATCAAGTCTATCTATGAACAATATTTGATTCTTCCCTGAAATCTTTTATGCATGATTGGTTATCTTTGCAAGTCTCTTCGAATTATTAGTTTGGTTTGGCATACTAGATTGATCTTTCTTGGAATGTGATAAGTGCTTAGCTTTGGGTTCAATATTGCGGTGCTTGATCCTAGTGACAGAAAGGGAAACGACATGTATTCTATTGTTGCCATCGAGGAAAAGATGGGGCTTATATAATATTGCTTGAGTTTATCCCTCTACATCATGTCATCTTACCCAAGGCATTACTTTGTTCTTATGAACTTAATACTCTAGATGCATGCTGGATAGCGGTCAATGTGTGGAGTAATAATAGTAGATGCAGGCAGGAGTTGGTCTACTTGTCACGGATGTGATGCCTATATACATGATCATGCCTAGATATTCTCATAATTATTCGCTTTTCTATCAATTGCTCGACAATAATTTGTTCTCCCACCATAATACTTATGCTTTTCCATCATATAAGTTTCTAATCTATTTTACTTTGCAATCTTTACTTTCAATCTATATCATAAAAATACCAAAAATATTTATCTTATCGTTATTATCCCTATCAGATCTCACTCTCGTAAGTGACCGTGAATGGTTTGACAACCCCTTTATCGTGTTGGCTGCGAGGTTCTTATTTGTTTGTATAGGTATGAGGGACTTGCGTGTGGACTCCTACGGGATTGATACCTTGGTTCTCAAAAACCGAGGGAAATACTTACGCTACTTTTCTGCATCACCCTTTTCTCTTCAAGGGAAAACCAACGCAGTGCTCAAGAGGTAGCACCACCATCGGGCCAATGGGTGCGATGGTCCTGACATCGGGCGCCTGCGCTCGAGGATAGCGGGTGCCTGCCTTTCGAGGTTGGGTGCCCTGTGTTTACACGTGAGCTGTGCAAGTCCGTTGGCCATCTGCTCGCATGTTCAAGCCAGAGATACCCAAAAAGTATGGTGAGAGGCTTAACTTGACAGAGTTCTTGAGCATCTACACCATCGCTGTTCAAGCTCCCAGAGGAAGAGATGAGAACGTGTTTGCCAACTACTTCCCTTTGGCTATCAAGTCCAACATGAGGTCTTGGCTGATGCACCTGCTGGAGAACTCCATTTCGTCGTGGGCTGATCTGTGCCATGAGTTCATTGGCGCCTTCACAGGCGGCCATCAAGAACCAGGGCGGCCCAGCGACTTGCAGCTTCTCCAACAGAAAGAAGGAGATACTCTCCGCAAGTAGTTGCAGAGATTTAGTAGAGTTCACAGAAATATCCCATTTATCCACCCAACAGCTGTGATAGCTGCCTTCTAGTCCAATATGTGCAACCGCATGATTTGTTCCAAGATGAATGTTCGGTTGCCCAATACTGTGAAGGAGCTTTACATCTTGGTGGACAAATGCGCTCGGGTGGAGGAGGGAAGGAAACTCCCCGAAGAGGAGGATTGCATCGACATCGACTCAGAGGATGATGATGAATCCACCAGTCAGAAGAAGAAGAGCAAGAAGCGCAACAAGAGGTGCAAGGATAAGCTAGTGATGACCGTCGAAGGATCGGGGATGATTAGTACCGGCAAGAAGGCTAAGGCCGAAGCCCCCGACAAGGAGGTTGCCACGTGCACTGACTGCCCAGAGGCCGTGGCTGCCGAGAAGGCTTGGAAAGGCGATGGGCCGTATTGCAAGATTCATAGGACCAAAGGCCATGATCTCCAAGAGTGTCATCGGGTAGAGCAGCTCATCAAGAAGCAGAGGGCTGAATATGAGAAGCATGACAAGGAAAAAGGTCTGCATGGCACTAGCGGGAAGGGCCAGGGCGGTGAAGTAAATCGCCCCGGCAAGGCATTTCGGAACCAAGGAAAGCCCGCCAGGGGCCGCGAGAAGGAAGTTTGCAATGATGAGAGTGATGGAGGGAATGAAGAGGAAACCAGCGAGCACGAATTGCAAAAGGCCACTGACGCCATGTGCATTGACGGGGGTGCATCTTTGCACTCCTCTCACCACCAACTTAAATGGTGGGCGCGTGAGGTCAATGTCATGGAGCCGGCAGCAGAGTCTCGGAAGACGCTCAAATGGTCACACACACCCATCATTTTTTACGGAGAGGACCATCCTGACCGCACCATAGCGGTAGGGTGTCTGCCGTTGTTGGTCTCTCCAACAATTCACAACCTCAAGGTCAAAAAGATGTTGGTTGACGGTGGGGCCAGGTTGAACCTAATTTCCCCAAAGGTTATCAGCAAGCTTTAGATAACAGAGGAAGAACTGAAGGTCATGGGCACGTTTCAAGGAATCAATCCCGGTAGGAGTCGTCCTAAGGGAAAGATCACGTTGCGAGTGACATTTGGGGGAGAATTGAACTACCGGACTGAGAAGGTTGTGTTCGATGTGGTTGACCTCCCCCTGCCTTACAATGGGATCCTTGGACGCCCAGCTTTGGCAAAGTTCATGGCGGCATCCCACTATGCCTACAACACCCTAAAGATGCCGGGGCCGGTAGGAGTCATTTCCATCCCGTTAGATGAGAAAGACGCAATCATTTGCATGGATAAGATGTATCGGGACACAGTCGTGGCAGAGGCCACGGCAGCAGTAGTTCCCACCAAGGATAACAAAGGAAAGAAGAAGGATATCAAGGACACCAGCAAGGAATATGGGAAGCGTACCTCTTTGGGGTGCGCTACCCCTATTGATGACTTGCCGGAGAGTTCCAACAGCAAGAGATCCAAGGTTGCTGCACCACATGTGAAAAAGGTCCCGACAGGGCTGGCTAGTGTTGATGGTATCTTCACTATCAGCGCCACCCTTGATGACAAATAGAAACATGCGCTCGTTGCCTTCCGTGGGCGAATATCGATGTGTTTTCCTGGCAACCATCTGATATCCCTGGTGTTCCTAGGGAGGTAATGGAGCACCACCTTGTTGTCTGCCCAGATGCCCGACCCGTCAAGTAGAAGGTTCGGAAGTAGGCCTTGGAGAGGCAGCAATTCATTACCGAAGAGATTAAGAAGCTTGAGGAAGCTGGTCTAGTCATAGGAGTACTACATCCAACGTGGTTAGCAAATCCAATGGTCGTACGCAAAGCTAATGGAAAATGGAGGATTTGCATAGATTTCACAGATCTCAACAAGGCTTGCCCGAAGGACCCATTTCCCTTGTTGTCCATCGACCAGATTGTGGACTCCACTTCAGGTTGTGATTTGCTCTCCTTTCTAGATGCATACCCTGGGTATCATTAGATCCTCATGTCCAAGGAAGACGAAGAGAAAACCTCATTCATCACCCCATGTGGTACGTACTGCTTTGTGTGCATGTCTTTTGGGTTAAAGAGTGCTAGGTCCACTTTTGCAAGGGTAGTCCAGATTGATTTTGAGCCATAGTTGCACAGAAACATTGAGGCTTATATGGATGATATTGTGGTTAAGACAAAGGACAGATCAACCCTCATCCAGGATTTGGAAGAGACATTTGCTAATCTATGCAAGATCAACTTGAAGCTAAATCCAGAGAAGTGTGTGTTTGGCGTCCCCTCTGGCAAGCTATTGGGTTCTTCGTGTCTCATCGTGGGATCGAAGCCAACCCCGACAAGATCGAGGCTATCGAGTAGATCCAAGCACCCAAGACAGTCAAAGATGCGAGGCGTCTGACAGGGTGCGGTGCCACACTTAGCAGATTCATCTCCAAGTCTGCCGAGCGCCATGCCGTTCTTCAAAATTTTGAAGAAGGCATGACCCCTAAAATGGACCCCAGAAGCAGATGCAACGTTACAAGATTTTAAGACCTACTTGTCCTCTGTGCCCACTTTGGTTGCCCCTAAACCACAAGAGCCGTTGCTGCTCTACTTGGTGGCAACTAATCAAGTGGTTAGTGTTGCCCTAGTGGCACAGTGGGAAGTAGAGGAAACGGAGAGTGAGCGAAGCCCGGCAGGACCGGGTGAGGATCAGGACAAGGAAGAGCACGGCAGCAGGGGCAACCCCAAGGATGCAGTAAGGAAGAAAGTGGTGCAACGCCAAGTGTACTTTGTCAGTTCCCTATTACAGGGGGCTAGATCGAGGTACTCTGGTGTGCAAAAGTTGATTTTTGCCCTCGTCATGGCCTCAAGGAAACTGTGCCACTGCTTCCAAGCCCATGAGATCATGGTTGTCACTCGCTTTCTATTGCAAAGGATGCTCTGAAACCCTAAGGCTACCAACAGAATAGTGGAGTGGGCTTCGGTGTTACCCAGCTTTGGCCGAAAATTTGAGAGCACATCAACAATTCAGAGCAGGGCATTGGCAGAGTTTATTGCAAAATGGACGTCAACCCCTGATGGAGAAGTGCTGGAAATAGTTTCCCCCGACAAGGAAGCGCCCCAAGAATGGATTATGTATTTCGATGGTGCTCTGTCCCTGCAAGGTGCAGGGGCTGGCATGCTTCTCATTGCTCCCATAGGGGAGCACTTGAAGTACGTCATCCAAATGCATTTTCCCTAGGAGGAGGCAACCAACAATACAACAGAGTATGAAGGGATCCTTGCCGGGCTCAGGATTGCCATAGGATTGGGAATCAAGAAGCTGATTATTCAACGAGATTCACAACTTGTGGCGAGACAAGTCAACAAGGATTACCAAAGTCCATTGATGGAGGCATACATTGAGGAAGTGAGGAGATTGGAGGAGCGCTTTGACGGATTGCAAACATAGCATGTACCCCGTACAAAAACATCATAGCTGATCATTTGTCAAAGTGTGCTACGCAAAAGCTTCATGTGGAACCAGGGACTTTTTTCTCCATCTTACTCTGCCCTCCGTATCCCCGGTAGCAATGGCCCGAAAGAGGAGGAAGATGGACTCCGGTAAGCCTCTCCCGATAGAGCCTCCTGGGGCTCTTGGTAGGGACCCTGCCAGAAACAACTCCCCGTCGGTTACCGGGTTGCGCCCTCCTCTCGCTCCAATGGTCCCTGCGGTCGAGGAACACGCTCCCGTAGATGAGGAGGTGCCACTAGTCCTTGTTGCCGAGCCCCAGGCTCTAACTTGGGCAAGGCACATAATCCATTTTCTCCAAAGCGGAGAACTTCCCAATGAGCAAGATGAAGCTGAAAGAGTAGCCCGGAGGGCCAGTATGTATCAATTTGCCGATGAAACTCTATACAGAAGGTGGCCCAACGGTGTGAAATTGAAGTGTATCTGCCGGGAAGAAGGAAAGGAACTGCTGGCGGAAATACACAAAGGCATGTGCGGCTCCCACATTGGATCAAGGGCATTAGTTGGGAAAGCATTCTGACGAGGATTCTATTGGCCCACAACCCTCCAAGATGCGGTCGAGCTAGTCACCGAGTGTGAAGCCTTCTAGTTCCATTCCAAAAACATCCACCTACCTGCACAAGCTCTTCAGACAATCCCTTTGTCATGGCCGTTTTCGGTCTGGGGGCTCGATATCCTTGGCCCTTTCCCCCGAGCTGTCGGGGGCTTTGAATTCTTGTTTGTTGGCATTGACAAGTTTACAAAGTGGCCGGAATTAGATGTCGTGAGAAAGGTGACTGCTCAATCAGCTATCAAGTTCTTGAAAGGAGTGGTGTGCCGCTTCGGGGTCCCTGCCCGAATCATCACCAACAACGGCACCCAGTTCACGAGCCACGCCTTCATGCAATATATTCATGCCCTCGGAAGGAAGATCTCATTTGCCTCTATTGCACATCCCAAAAGCAATGGACAAGCTGAGAGTGCGAACGCTGAAATGATACGAGGACTCAAGACGAGAACATTTGATACGCTGCAGAAGCACGGCAGGCGGTGGATCGATGAGGTGCCGGTAGTTCTCTGGTCCCTCGGAACGACACCAGATTGAGCTACCGGGCAGACTACCTTCTCCCTAGTCTATGGGGCACAAGTAGTTATCCTAATGGAACTCATTTACGGGTCGCCTCGTGTGCTTTCCTACGATGAAGTAGCATAAGATCAGCACCGGCATGACAACGCTGTGCTACTTGAGAAGAACCGTCTCCGGGCTGCTATGTGTGTTGCATGCTATCAGCAAGCCCTGCGTCGCTATCACAGCCATAGGGTTCAGGCCTGGTGTTTTGAGGAAGGCGACCTTGTCCTTAGGCTCGTTCAGTCCGCCAAGGGTGCAAACAAGTTGACGTCGAAGTCGGAAGGCCCTTACCGGGCAGTATGAGTCACCAGACCTGGCGTGGTCCGTCTGGAGACTGGAGATGGCTTTGAATTGCGAAACTCATCGAATATTGAGCATCTTTGCAAGTTCTACCCATAAGGCACGGCTATCGGGCCCTGCCCGGCAGCCACCCTTTTCTACATGCCTTGCCTGAGTTGCATGTAACCCCTTGTACAAAGCCAGGTGCAGACCCTGAGCCATAGAGAAATAAACGAAGCACTGGAGGCCCCCGATAAGTTGCATGCATGAGCATTTCGTGAGCATTGCATGCATGCATAGTAATTTCATGAGCATTGCATGTGCATATAGATAAGATCGCATGTTGCATCATTCCATCTGCTTAAAACTGCAGGTTCTTGCTGTGAACTTGTCCTCAAAAGGAAGCTGGAAAGATGAACCAACACTACATCTCCTGCAAGCCAAACAGATAACTTCTATCTCTTGTCCATACGTGTTCTGTATATCAGAAATCATGCATAAGAAAACCTCGCTGGTTTTTGAAACTTAGGTGCTCCCATCCCCTGAATCGAACATTGCTTCAGTTAGGATCGTCGCAGTGGCCTTTGATGAAAAAAGAATGGCGGAGGGCTGGTCCCTTATTTATGCCCGGTAGGCTTGGTTCCCCGGCAACAAAATAGAGGGTACCGGTAGGATAGCCTGCCGGGGGAAACTCGTTTATTTGAAAATAAAGAGGCATTCCACCTCTGCATGGACATATACATGCATGAATCGTCGGCAAGGTTCATATTTTTCATTAATATGCTGATCAAACGAGTACAGACCTTACAACACAAACATGGACTCAAGAGATTACATTATTTGAACTAAAATTTCGCAAGTGCCTACATATTTAAGATTGAAAAAAGATAAGTGCCCCGTGATGCATTTTCCCTTGTCCATATCCTTTAGGATATTACAGGGAGGGAGTAAGGGAGTAGGAGGCGGGCACGGCTGGGATTCAGCGCCTCCCGAGGATCAGGGTGATGCCGTACCCTAGCTGAGAGGAAGGAACCAAAGGGCAGGAGGGACTGTGGCGCTGAAGGAAGACAAGACAGGGGCGACGGAGTCACCGGCAAACATGACTCATTGGAGCAGTCGTCCCCGTTCTTGGCGCGTCATGGGTTGCTGCTACCTCCTATACCACTGTTGTTCGAAGGCCCCGTCATGGCAGCCGTGTCGGGCACCTTGCTCTCCAGGGGTCCCCTCACAAAGTGCATGGTCGTCCTAGACAGCCCTGATATTAGAAGCCACCATGCATCCACAAGACATGAGTGGGAACAAAGAGCCCTCATGCACGATGAGCAGACGATGCCCTAGGAGATAGGTTTCACCCTTTTCAGCAATGAACCCATTCTGCAACCCCCTTGCCAACGCCATAGGAGATGGAGGAATGGGCTATGATCGACTACCGTGACATGCATCCATTACGGACATCGGTATGGTGTCGTCTGCGTCGCCTCCCACTAGTATTGAAGCCTCGGGCGGCCCGACGGCAATCACACCGGAGTCGCCACCTCCGGTGCTACTGCCGCACCGCCCGTGCGGCCTCATGAGACTTGCAGGAATATGAGGACGAGGGTCCGCCCCAACAAAGGCATAACCATGCCTCCTCCGGAGTAGGACCAGACTCACTCCCCAAGCATCATCACAAGCATTCGACACTGCCAACCTCAAGCTACAACCTGGAGCCTGACCCCAGGTTCTCTTCTTTAGGTAACCAGCAGAAAGCAAAGGATGGAGGAGAAGGGATGAATGACTTGGCTCCTCCATCACCCCTCCTTTTATAGGAAGGTCGGGAAGAGAGCTGATCCCTTAGCAAGTGACTGCCGCCCTCCTCCGCCAAATCAAGAAGGTCGGGCCCACGCCTTGATGCTCTCCCGCACCATGCGCCTCAGCTACCTACCCCGCGCGATGGAAACAGCATGCGTGGCTAAGGATAAGCGCATGGTGGGAAGAGTGAATTGGCAGTTACTCCCCCGTGCGTTAAAACCATTCACGGGCCATTACAAGAGTGGCCCACCACGATTGGCTTTACATGACACGCGGGAAAACCGGAAAGTGGCCCAGACTCATGTAATGAAGAAGCAAAGAAGATCTCAAGGGGCCAGCCACTTCCACACCCCTGCCTGTGCACTTGTTAGGGCCTACCCCGACGTCGCTCGGAACATGTTCGGGCTAGGCCCGGGGGCTTATGTTGGTGCAACAAACCCTGGGTTTGTTGCCTAGACTATGCACAGGCACGAGAACAGGACGACAACACCAAGATCAGATTGGAGCACGAGGGACCAGTCCTTTGTAGGATCCAAGTACTGATCAGGAATACCAAGACTAGCCAAAGAAGCAAGACCTTGCTAAGGAAAAAGCCTCTCTTGCCGGGCAGGCAAGCCTGGCAAGGACGGGGTTTCCCCCGGAAGCAGTCCTTCGGGTCGTCCCCGCAGGCCTGTTGGGGCTTACGGAGACAGAACCACCCCACCGCACCACCTCATCATGACCCAACTCGTCAATCAGTGTGGTGTCAAGCTCCAAGATGACTAAGTGGCTGTTATTCGCCACATGGCAGCCACTTTCTACAAAAATGCCTGCAAGTGACACCTGTCCTGCGACGTGTCAAGCGAGCAGGCGCGAAGCTGGTACAACAGCCCGGCAGGGCCTGCCGGGCAAGCTATGATGTGATGTTGAGCGGCGCATTTAATGCGCTCTGTCAGCCTGTAGAGTTAGGTATGATAGGACTATTTGCTATCTAATCGGTGCATAATGACTGATTTTCCACTGTGGTGACCCCTTTATCTATAAAAGGAGGCTCAAGGCAACCGTAGAAAGGGTTGGCTAATCCAAACCCACACACACTCATACGCGCATAGCCGCTTTCGCCTTGAGGCAACTCTGCCGGGCAAGCATGCTGTGCTCATCGCCATTTTCCCACCATCAATCCACCAAAGCGGGAGTAGGGTTTTACGCCTCACGGCGGCCCGAACCTAGGTAAAACTGCCTGTGTCATCTCTGTCGTGCTACTCCATGCTCCTTTGCTCTATGTGTAATGTGCCATCCCCCCGCTGAACCAGCAAGGGACCCTTGGTGCCATAGGTGGCCGTGGTTTCCCGCGATAGAACATTACATGGCTTATCTCAAAGGCTATCAGGAGGCCGCCAAAAGCTTCCTTCAGTATGTTGTTAATGGACTGAATACTTTGCAAAACCATGCCCATCAGGGCATGGTGTTCCACGATGATGGAGGATCTATTCACGACTTCCTTTATCATGTCTAGGCACCCGACCACAATCCAATATGCGGTATTCAGCGCTGGCGGCAGGGCCCTGACTCCCGCTTCAGCGGAGGGTGAGATGGATGACTGTGGGGCCCTCAGGGGCTCTGCAACCATCTTTGGGGAGGGCTCGGATTGAGCAAGCTCCCCTTCTTTGTTCACCAGGAGGGATCTCACGTCCCGGTCTTCGATAACTGAGGTGTTAACCTCAGCCATGATGTCGTCACCGCCGCCACCCGTGTTCGGGCTAGTAGGAGTCTTTCGGGACAACACCTCTTCAGTGTCCCCTACGATTGGAGGGGGCGTGGAGCATGATGCAGTCCCGCTCTGCACCAGCTCAGCTGGTGGAGAGTTCCCCTCTGAGACCTGGTTAGTGGAGAGATCGTGCAGCGGGCTGCAATAAGAAAAGCATACATATGATTTGTAATGAGCCTTAAGGCAAAATGCTTAGAGAGTCTTCAGATTCTTGCCTCTGGGTAGTGGGTTTAACCCTGGGGTTTCTTTCTAGAACCTCTTATGAAACTTTGGACTCCTTGGTGGAGTCCAAGCTGGCATCAGTAGGACCAGTTTGGCCTTACGTGGCTTCTTCGGGGCAGGAGGAGGAAGACCCTCCTCTGCATCATCAGACACTGCCCTCTTCCTTGTTCGGGGGGAGTCGCTCTCCTCCCCGTCCTCTTCTTGCTCCCCCTCCTAAGCAAAGGGGCATGGTGTCGCGGGATATCTGCGGCCACTTATGGGACCGGGAGGCCCCTTGCTGGTGTGGCAGGGGGACGTCGTGTTGCACAAAGAGCAGACCAGCGCACGACAAAAGGGCAGAGAGCACACAAGAAATTTACCCAGGTTCGGGCCATCGCGAGGCGTAATACCCTACTCCTATTTTGGTGGATTGATGGTGGAATGGAGGTGGTGAAGCATAGTACACTTGCCCGGTAGGGGTTGCCTTAGGGCAGTAGAGACTATGCACGTATGGGGATGTGGGTTCATCAACTTTCCAACCCTTTCTATAGTTTCCATGGGCCTCCTTTTATAGATTAAGGGGTCACCACAATGGCAAAGTAGTCATTATGCACTGATATGATAGCAAACAGTGCTATCATACCTAACTCTACGGGCTGACAGGGCACATTAAATGCACCTCCTAGTGTCACATCACTGGCTACCTGGCAAGCCTTGCTGGGCTATCTTGCCAGCGTTGTGCCTATTCTCTTGACACGTCGCATGACGGGTGTCATCTGTGGGTTTCTTCTTTAGGAAATGGCTGCCATGTGGTGAATGGCTACCACTTAATCATCTTGCGGCGTTACACCGCACTGATGGATGACGTGGGTCGCACTGGAGTGATTCGTGAGGTGGTTTTGCCTCCACGAGCCCCGGCAGGCCCTACCGGGGTGCCACTGGCATCTACTTCTGGGGGTGGCCTTGCCCCCTGCCGGGCTCGCCTGTTCGACAAGGGAGGCCCTTCTCTTGGGGATATCTTGCTTCTCTGGCTTGGCCTTAGTCTCTCTGAGTTGCATGTTGGTGCTTTGATTCTCTTGGTCCTTCCACTCTATCTTGGGCTGGTGCTTCAATCTTTGTTGTTGTGCCTGTGCACATTCTGGGCAACAGACCCAGGGTTTGTTAGACCGACAGAAGCCCCCGGGCCTACCTCGAATGCACTGATGAGTGTCGTCCAGGTAGGGCCTAATAAGTGCACAGGCAGGGTTGCTAAAGGGGTCGGCCCCTTGAGGTCTTCATTGCTTCTTCAGCAGCCTTGATTCTGGGCCAGTTCCGGTTTCCTCACGTGTGGTGTAAAGCCAATAGTTGTGGGGCCGCTCCAGTGATGGCATGTAAGGCCCACGATGCGGCTATATCTCCCACGTGTTGAGGCACAACTTAGAGGCATAACCGCATTGTGGTTTTGTTGCAAGAAGGGTCATCTTCACACAATCCCATGTAATGAACAAGACAGGGATAAAGAGAGTTGGCTTACAATCGCGACGTCACACAATACTTAAATAATTCATACACCATCCAGAGGACAGACATAGACCAACTACGGTCAAATGCAAATGAAGAGAAGATAACCCCAAATGCTAGATCCCCAGTCGTACCAACTGGGCTCCACTATTGATCATCAGGAAACAAAACATAGTAATGACCAAGGTCCTCGTCCAGATCCCACTTGAGTTTGGTAGCATCACCTACACTGGTTTCATCAACACCTGCAACTGTTTTGGTAGTATCTGTGAGTCACAAGGACTCAGCAATCTCAAAACCCGCGAGATCAAGACTATTTAAGCTTATGGGTAGGATAAGGTAATGAGGTGGAGTTGCAGCAGGCGCTAAGGAAATATGGTGGTTAACATACGTTAATAAGAGTAAGATGAGAAGCTTGGCAACGGTCGTGAAGCTAGAAGTGATCAAGAAGTGATCCTGAAACTACTTACGTACAAACATAAGCCAAAACTGTGTTCACTTCTCGGACTTCGCCAAAAAGAGACCACCACGGCTACACACGCGGTTGATTCATTTTAATTAAGTCAAGCGTCAAGTTCTCTACAACCGGATATTAACAAATTCCCATCTACCACATAACCTCGGGCATGGCTCTCGAAAGTTTATACCCTATAAGGGTGTCCCAACTTAGCCCATCACAAGCTCTCACGATCAACGAAGGATATTCCTTCTCTCGGAAAGACCCGACCAGTCTCAGAATCCCAATTACAAGACATTTCAACAATGGTAAAACAAGACCAGTAAGACCGCCCCATGTGCCGACAAATCCCGATAGGAGTCGCACGTATCTCGTTCTCAGGGCACACCAGATGGGACAAGCTACGAGTAAAACCAGCCCTCAAGTTTCCCTGAGGTGGCCCCGTAGGATGCCCATTTCAGAACAACACTCAGAGGAGGGCTGGCCCGGGGGGTTAAAATAAAGATGACCCTCGGGTTTGCAACCCCTAGGGAAAGTTATAGGTTGTTAGGCAAATGTAAAACCAAGGTTGGGCCTTGCTGGAGGAGTTTTATTCAAAGCGAACTGTCAAGGGGGTCCCATAACCCCAACCGCGTAAGGAATGCAAAATCGAGGAACATAACACCGATATGACGGAAACTAAGGCGGCAAAAGTGGAACAAAACGCCGAGCAAAAGGCCAAGCCTTCCACCCTTTTCCAAGTATATAGATGCATTAATTAAATAAGAGATATGATGACATCCCAACATATCCATGTTCCAACATGGAACAACCTACTAGCAACGCTATAAGAGGGGCTGAGCAAAAGCGGTAACTTAACCAAACAACGGTTTGCTAGGAAGGTGGGTTAGAGGTTGACATGGCAATATGGGAGGCATGATAAACAAGTGGTAGGTAGCACACACAACGATAGAACAAACAACTAGCAACCAAAGGTAGAAGTGATATCGAGGGTAATGGTCATCTTGCTTGCAAAGTTCTCAAAGTTGTCGAAAGCTTGCTCCTCGTTAGCGTACTCAACAAGTTCCTCGTTCACGAACTCGTCCCCGGGCTCTACCCAAAGCAAGAACACAAGAAACGGAACAACAATCAATCATGGTGCAATGCACAATCAATATGATGCAAGTCATGGAATGGAATGCAAGATGTCGGGGATATACCCCGCGGCGTAAACCGGCCGGAAGTTAACCCGGCCAGGACTTGGTGGTTTATCTGAAGACCCTGCTGACACTTGGCGAGTTACTGGTGACCCGCCCTGACCTGGCGGTTTACAAGCAACCCACCTGGTCATTATGACTCACTGGTGATCCGGCGTGCGGGACAGACGGATGACAAGGCCCAAGGCTTAGAAGGCCGGTTCACACTTAATGGTGGGCCGGTTTAAGAGGAAAGGCATGAGGAACATTTATCTTACAAGGAGTTAAGACCTGGACTTGTATCCGGTTTGTATTAGAGATAGACTAGTCCTAATCCTAATAGGACTCTACATGTAACCTGCCCCTCCAACATATATAAGGAGGGGCAGGGCTCCCCAAAAGGGGGGGGGATTGACAAGTTCCACAAGTTGGACAAGTTAGGTTTAGACAATAGCTCTCGAAATAGACCACTCTTGTAACCGTGATCATCATCATCAATATCAATGAAGCAGGATGTAGGCTTTTACCTCCACCGTGAGGGGCCGAACCTGGGTAAAACATCGTGTCTCTCGTCCCGCTCAACCCCTCTCAAGCTACCACATAGATGTGTTGGCCTCGCGACTAAGTCCTGACACTAAGGACATCTGCCGTGACAATTCCATGAGAGTTGGCGCCCACCGTGGGGCCCGCGCACGGTGGTGTTGAGTTCTTGGAGGGATCTTTTTTAGAGTCTCGAGAAGTTCGCAATTGGCCGAATGAAGAAAGTTCGGCAGGAAATAGTCTTTGGCAGAGTCGGCAAATCCCACGTTTGTGATCAGAATTGTTATTAACGTTAGAGCTGGCAATATGAGTTTTTGGTCTGAAGACAAGTTAGGGTTCGAAGTTTTGTTGTGCACCGCCGACGAAAAGTGATCCGTCGAATCTGATCTGGTAACTAGCAATAAAGTTTGGCGGATTTTTTCGGAGGAAGGACACCCAAATCAAGTCCCAAAGGAAATCACCCCATGAAAAGACAGGCTATATGCATGGCTGTGTGGAAGGAAAAAACATTAACTAACTGGATTGGCTACCGGACAAGGAAAATATCCGGTTTACTACTACTTGTTGAAACAAGCGTGGAGTCCGGATTAAAGGAAAAAAATATAGAAAAGGGAAGCCATGACCGGGGGTGGACAATAGACATGGACTCGGTTTCGTCTCACCGGTTCAACGCACCATCCCGTCTCTGAGTCGCTGGCCTTACTTCTTCCAACAAGAGCCGCTGCGGCCCCTGCTTTCGTAGCTGCACCAAGCCGTTGCGACCCGTCGTGGCCGTAACAATCAGGTGCTATTTTTCTAAAACTCTTTATTTTTGGTGTAATTACATAATGTCAAAAGATTTTCTCGGGGTATGCTATTGTATACACAGGTCAATTACCTCATGATTAAAGTATGATCCGGTCCCCGCGCGCTGTCATTGGAGGTCGCGTCTATATCCGCACTATATCAAATGGCTTATAAAATGTGCACAAATCGCCACCTCAACGGTCCGGTCTACATCAACTCACCAGGCCGCGCCTGTAGCCGGTTCATTCGACCATAACCGCGCCGGTTCAAGCGTCCGCACCCACGGCTGACCCGTCTGTCCGCGCGGCTTACAATGCCCCGGCCGACTCACACGTCTGCTTTGTCATTTAAATATCACAGTTGACTCTGATATGTATATCAACAAATCAGAGCCGCCCCTGCGGTCTTGAGTCGCCGGGGGCATGTTCAGCCGCCACGGTCGCGATAAACGGATCATCCATCGTCCGAACAAATTAGGAGGCATCTATCTAAGTCTATTTTTGACATATATTGTTTTTGTAAAAAGAACAATTACGTTGGTTTTGCATATTTTTATATGCAGGACAATTATTCACCACAACACTGGTGTTACACCATGCATATGGAGTGCGCACTGGCGTCATTATATACTGGCTTTTTCCGCACTGCTCAACGGACGCACGCAAGCCGCCTGTGGTCCGGTTTACATCAACACGCGGCCGGTTCTCCATCTACGCCGGCTTACAATGCCCGCAGGCGACTCCCTGCCCGCGCCAGTTCACCATACCCGCGGGCGGCTCTCCGTCAGCGCCGGTTTACAACTCCCGCGGCCGACTCTCCCGTCCGCGCCGAATTATTGCGTCATGGCCGACTCATCTGGTTGTGCCGTCTCTGAAGCTGCGGCCGTCTTTGTCATCCGTCTCACGCGGCTTGGTCTACATCAACATACCGGGACGCACCGTTCTGCATGAGCTGTTTATTGGGCGCACAAGTCGCCGCCACTACAGTTTTGATTAACTTCAAATTGCCAGTTGGAAGGAACCATTGGCTGAGTTGCTGACACGGCTCATACGTGATCATTTATAACCCGCCGCAGTCACCTCAACCTTCTGTGGATTCACATCATGCTGTCAACACCAATGATAGACAAGTTATGCCGGTTTATGTCACGGTCAAATATGGAGAATCTCAAGCCAACTCGTCGAGTCACCTTGAGACTTGGGGGCTACAATGATATGACTTAGCAAACGTTGCTGGTTTTCAGTGAAGTCAGGAACCCCAATGCATTGGAGGGAAAGATAACCCGGTCCCGGATTCACATAGTGCTGTCAGAAGGTTTCCGGACTAGAAAGTATATGACAGTTACAAAATCCTGGCTCAATGAAGAAGTTTCGGGTCATCAGAAAAGGATTTCGGTTTACAATACGGTACAAGGGAAATTTGTTCTCCAATAAAGCTCTGAAGCTCTCAAATCCGGTTTAAGAATTTCCAGCTCAAAAAGGAATTAACTTCTCGCAAGTTCGAGTTTAAAGGCCGTCAGAAAATTTCCGGCTAAAAATGAAGATTCCGGTTTAAAATCCAGTTCAAGGGAAAGATGTCTCCCACAAAGCTTTGAAGGTCTCCATATCCGGTTCAAGATCCCGGTTCAAGAAGAATTTATCTCTTGCAAAAAGTTAAAAATTACCGAAGAGGACCTGCTACCACGATGCGCGGTTCGAACAAGGGTATCCCGCCTTACTGGCCTGGCATATTATTGATTACATGGGGGCTTTTGCTTCATAAAGCGGGGTCTCTGTTCTTTTACATCATGTGTCGTTACACAGAGTTGTTCTAAAGCGGCCTCCGGTTTACCCCTTGAGTTAGCTTTTTAAAAGCATCATATTATATCACTTGGGGGTTTGGTCGTGTCCGAACCAATACAATACCTCTTGATAGGCAAGAGCCACCAGATCACTTGGGGACTTGCTCACGTCTGAACCAGTCATGCCTCTTGATCGGCCTAAGGCCACAGAATCACTTGGGGGCTTGGTCAAACCCGAACCATTGTCATGCCACTTGATCGGCATAAATGCCACGGTTTCATTTGGGGACCTGGCTGACTAGAACCATAGTTACACCTATCGGGAGCTTGGTCGTGTTCGGCCATGGTAACGCCATCTGATCAGCTTAAATAAACCTTTTTTGCAAATGGTTTTGTCATTGCCTTTGCCTCACACTTTTCTTTGAAAGATATTTCTTTCTTTTTATTGCGTTTTTTAAACCGACAAAGTTTTCAACCAATCAATTGACGGAACATAGTTCACGTCAATCCGGAGACTATTTGCCCGGTTTGATCCTTGTTGTTAACATCCTCTTATGGAGTAAACCGGTGTTTATCAACCCGGTTTGGCCTTCAACTACAAGTTGTCAGTACATGACCAATTATAATCCGGCGATTATTAACCCGGTCCAGTTCGACTACAAGTCGCCAGTATTATATATGGACAGTCCGGTGTCTATCATAACCCGGTACGGTTTTATCATAAACCGGCACAATATGGAAGGAGTTATCAATACTCAAGATTGGGGTTATCACCTTTACTACAAAAAGTTGGTAAAACCAACAATGTGATTCAATGCCACAGGTATGATCTATTTCATATTTGATTATTCTTAAGTGCAGCCTTGGTTATAAACCCGGCTTATATGTTGGGCGTTATGACCCGTCCGGCGGTAAACCGCCAGGACACTTTAAACTTGTTGTATGTAGAAACAGGTTTGTTAAACCGGCCTGGCTTTGGACTATAAGTCGCCAGTATATATATTTGGATTGCGCCATTGGAATCATGCGCTTATAAATCATTGGGTCATATTATTCAAATAGCCAAACTTGGCTGGATTTTCATTATGATATTGAATGAATAAGGTTTTCATACCGGATTATATTATCTTGAATTGCCAACATGGCTGGATTTTTATGGTTATTAATAACCGGTATTATTGAGTTTTGAAAGTCGCTTTAGCGCAATGGTTATTATTTTATCAAAGGATATGATTTATTCTACAATGGAAGGAATAGTCCCAAGTCGCTGCAGGCTTACAACCCGGCACTTGGGGGCTACATTATTCAAATCAAGATTACATGCAAGTCTCATGTCGTTGCAAGCATGCATCATGACACTTGGGGGCTAATGCCAAGTCATTTTTAGTCTTATTGAAGACCCGACTCATCATATTATAATGAGCCGGCCCTTGGGGGCTACCAATTGCTCCTATCAACAATTCAAGGTACACAAGTTTTCGTCCATAATATTGAAGGATCCATTGCTCAGTTGGTAAAGCACAAAGCTCTTAACCTTGTGGACGTGGGTTCAAGCCCTACGATGGAAGCTACATTATAATATGTTATTTTCATTAAAGTATATATATCAAGTCCCGGTTCAGTATTATCTTACTAAGCCAGCCCTTGGGGGCTACACGTTGCTGTTCAAAGTTTACAAGATTATATTTACAAAGTCCCTACTCATTATTTCATAATGACCCGACCCTTGGGGGCTACACTGGTTGAAGTTTTTATGAGCATCAAGCAATTACAAGTCCCAGGTTGCTGCAAACATGACAACCCGACACTTGGGGGCTACATATATGGAGTATTAAGTTTTGAGATGAACAAACCGGATTTCTTCAAGGTTGAAACACTTATTGGAGCAAGTCTTAAGTTATCACTATGTTCTCCTCTTAAGACTTGGGGGATACAGGTATTATGCATATAAAGGAGGAACATCTTCATTTTATCAGTTTTGAGCAACAGGAAGATCAATTACATGACCCGGTGTTGACAACAATTATGACCTGGTGCCATCAATATTTATAAACCGGCCATTTTGGTAATATTAAACCGGCAAGTTTTACATCTTCAAACTGGCTGAATGTGAGATAAGTATTTTCAGACCCATATTTCTTAAACCGGCGCTTTGGGAGCTGAGTCAAAGGAGTTATTCTTCACAATATTTCTCGGTGACAAACCAATGTCGGCAAATTGATTATGAAGCTGGTCTATTGACCCGGATTTCTCAGAAGGAGGAAATAACAAGGACTTAAGGATGATCAGGTATCGTTTATAAAAATTCTTAACCCGGAGCATAACCTGTCAAATTTGTTCTTGTGTTTATTTTGCAGCATAAGTTTACCATGAATAAATCCAAGCTAAACTTGGGGGCTAATGTCGGGGATATACCCCGTGGCGTAAACCGGCCGGAAGTTAACCCGGCCAGGACTTGGTGGTTTATCTGAAGACCCCACTGACACTTGGCGAGTTACTGGCGACCCGCCCTGACCTGGCGGTTTACAAGCAACCCACCTGGTCATTATGACTCACTGGTGATCCAGCGTGCGGGACAGACGGATGACAAGGCCCAAGGCCTAGAAGGCCGGTTCACGCTTAATGGTGGGCCGGTTTAAGACAAAAGGCATGAGGAACATTTATCTTACAAGGAGTTAAGACCTGGACTTGTATCCGGTTTGTATTAGATATAGACTAGTCCTAATCCTAATAGGACTCTACATGTAACCCGCCCCTCCAACATATATAAGGAGGGGCAGGGCTCCCCAAAAGGGGGGGAAGATTGACAAGTTCCACAAGTTGGACAAGTTAGGTTTAGACAATAGCTCTCGAAATAGAGCACTCTTGTAACTGTGATCATCATCATCAATATCAATGAAGCAGGATGTAGGCTTTTACCTCCACCGTGAGGGGCCGAACCTGGGTAAAACATCGCATCTCTCGTCCTGCTCAACCCCTCTCAAGCTACCACATAGATGCGTTGGCCTCGCGACTAAGTCCTAACAATAAGGACATCTGCCGTGACAATTCCACGACACAAGATATGATGTGCAATGCATATAGGTAATCTGGAAGGGGAATGATGATCAAGGCATCAAATTGTCAAACCAAGTATGCAGCTGGAGAGAGTGAGTGATTTCGGTGGAAAACGATATAAGTATCACCGGAAACGGATGCATGGTTTGCAAATGACAAGCAAAACAAGATTGATGCAAAACGGCGATTAACATCATCATAGCACTTAGAATGCAACAAGAGACTATGCTACAGTGCTCCAACTTAGCAACAAAGCAAATTACCATAAAGTACAGGTGAAGCTCTACAAATCATGAACACTGATCTCCTACTAGAACTCACTAGAACAAGCTCAAAATAGCATGGCAAAATGCAAATGATATCAGCTTCACGGACTTAGAGAAAGTACTAAACATGTCAAAACATCATCAGGTAGCAATGTTTATAGCTAGCAAACAACATGCTACAGGAAAATATCGTGGCAAACAAAGGCATGGCATGCTAGTAGTAAAGACATAGAACAAAACTCCCTTACTGGGCGTTACATGGCACGTGAATGACTTTAACGGACGAGGTAGAAACTTCCAATTTACACTTCCCACAACGCGCCCTTATCCTTGGTCACGTATGCCGCATGCATCGCGCGGGGTAGGTAACAGAGGCGCTTGGCGCGGGAGGGCATCATGGTGAGGGCCCGACCGTCTTGAATTGGTAGAGGAGGACGGTGGCCGCCACTTAATGGAGCAGCCCTCCTCCTTGCCCTGCCTATAAAAGGGAGGGGCAGAGGAGGGCGGAGTCACCTATCTTTGCATTCCTCCTTCTCTTATCTTTCGCTTCTGCTGGCCATGTTGAAGAGAGGGGCCTAGGGCGAGCCCCCGGTCTTCGGCTTGAGATCTCCTTTGGATCTGAGAGGAAGATTTGGGCGGCGCGGCGCCAACGCTGGGAGTGGCAACCCCGGTGTGCTTGCCACTGGGTCGCCCGTGGCCTTGACTTCAGCAGGAGGGGACGCGACCGACGCCGTGTCATGGCTTGAAGTAGGCATGGAGTGTGGTAGTCCATCACTCCCCATTCTTCGTCCGTTTGCGGCGCTGGGGAGGAGTCATGGAAGGGATTCATCGCTAATAGGGGGCAATCTGGCTCATCCTGGGTGTCGTCCTTCTGTCGCGCAGGAAGGCTCCCTGCTCTCACATGCGTCCTCGGGATGTGCGGTGACTTATGACGCCAGGGCTCTTGGGGACGACCATGCTCTCTATGGGAACGCTCAGAGAGCATGGTGTCCGGTGTGGTGGTTGCCCCGAGGACTTCGGGTGGTAGTGGTGCGGATGGCAGTGGCAACCCACGGCACGTCAAGAACGGGGACGACCATTCTGACGAGTCGTGTTTGCCGGTGACTCCGTGTCCCCCATCTGATCCTCTGGCAGCGTCACCATCCATGCCTGCCCTCCGGTTTCTTCTTCCCTGCCAGAGAGCGGTGCCATCCTGATCCTGGGGAGGTGCCGAATCCCAGCCTGCCCTCCTCCGGCCCCTTCGACCTCTTCCTGCAGGATATGGACACGGGCAAAGGCATAACAGGGCACTTATCTTTTTTCAATCTCAAACTTGTAGGTAGTTGCCAAATTTTAATTCAAATAATGTAATCCCTCGACTCCATCTTTGTATTCTGTAATGCTTGTACTTGTGTTAGCATATGAATGAAAAATATGAACATTGCCAGGAACCCGTGCATGTGTATGTCCATGCAGAGGTGGGGTGCCTCTTTAAATTAAATAAACAAGTTTTCCCTGGTAGGATATCTTACCGGCACCCTCTTTGTCGCCGGTGAGCTACGTCTACCGGGGAACAGACGGAGGGGCCAGCCCCCTGCCAACTCCTTTTTACCAAAGGCCACTGCGACCATCCTGACCGAAGCAACGTTCGAGTCATGGATGGGAGGACCTAAGTCTCAAAGGAGAAGTGAGGTTTTCTCATGCAAAGTTATAGCTTATAGAACACTAATGGACAAGAGGTAGAACTTATCTGTTTGGATTGCTGAGGATTGTAGTGCCGAGGCATCTTCTCAACTCCTTGATGAAGCCAAGTTCACGGCAGGAACCTGCAACTTCATGTAGATGACAATGAATGCAGGATGTGATCCTATCTATATGCAAATGCTCATGAAATGCTTTTGCAGTGATCTTGGCGTGCTCATGTGCTACCTCTTGGGCATGTGTTGGTTTTCCCTTGAAGAGGAAAGGGTGATGGAGCAAAGTAGCGTAAGTATTTCCCTCATTTTTTGAGAACCAAGGTATCAATCTAGTAGGAGACTACACGCAAATCGCCTAGTATCTACACAACCAATAAGAACCTTGCAACCAACACGATAAAGGGGTTGTCAATCCCTTCACGGCCACTTGCAAAAGTGAGATCTGATAAATATAATAAGATAAATATTTTTGGTATTTTTGTGGTATAGATTGGAAAATAAAGATTGCAAAATAAATAGTAAACTAGAATTGTAGATTGGAAACTTATATGATGTAAAGTAGACCCGGGGGCCATAGGTTTCACTAGTGGCTTCTCTCAAGATAGCATGTATTACGGTGGGTAAACAAATTACTGCCGAGCAATTGATAGAAAAGCGCATAGTTATGATGATATCTAAGGCAATGATCATGAATATAGGCATCACATCCGTGTCAAGTAGACCGAAACGATTCTGCATCTACTACTATTACTCCACACATCGACTGCTATCCAGCATGCATCTAGAGTATTAAGTTCATAAGAACGGAGTAACGCATTAGGCAAGATGACATGATGTAGAGGGATAAACTCGAGCAATATGATATAAACCCCATCTTTTTATCCTCGATGGCTACAATACAATACGTGTTGTTTCCCTTTCTGTCACTGGGATCGAGCACCACAAGATTGAACCCAATGCTAAGCACTTCTCACATTGCAAGAAAGATCAATCTAGTAGGCCAAACTAAACCGATAATTCAAAGAGACTTGCAAAGATATCAAATCATCCATATAATAATTTAGAGAAGAATCAAATAATATTCATAGAGAATTAAGTTCATAAACCCACAATTCATCGGATCTCGGCAAGCACAACATAAAAGGGTTACATCGAATAGGTCTCCAAGAAGATAGAGGAGAACTTTGTATTGAGTTCCAAAGAGAGAGAAGAAGCCATCTAGCTAATAACTATGGACCCGAAGGTCTGTGGTAAACTACTCACACATCATCGGAGAGGCTATGGTGTTGATGTAGAATCCCTCCGTGATCGAATCCCCCTCCGGCAGATCGCCAGAAAAGGCCCCAAGATGGGATCTCACGGGTACAGAAGGTTGCGCCGGTGGAAAGGTGTTACATGGATCTCCCGATGGTTTCAGGGTATAAGAGTATATATATAGGCGAAAGAAGTAGGTCGGTGGAGCTGCGAGGGGCCCACGAGGGTGGGGGCGTGCCCACCCCCTGGGCGTGCCCTCCTGCCTCGTGGCTTCCTCGTTGCTTCCTTGACGTCCACTCCAAGTCTCCTGGATTGCGTTTGTTCCAAAAAGATCCTCACGAAGGTTTCATTCCGTTTGGATTCCGTTTGATATTCCTTTTCTGCGAAACATCGAAATAGGCAAAAAACGGCAATTTGCACTAGGCGTTCGGTTAATAGGGTAGTCCCAAAAATAATATAAAAAGGTATATTAAAGCCCATTAAACATCCAAAACAGATAATATAATAGCATGGAACAATCAAAAATTATAGATACATTGGAGACGTATCAAGCATCCCCAAGCTTAATTCCTACTCGTCCTCGAGTAGGTAAATGATAAAAATAGAATTTTTTATGTGGAATGCTCCCGAACATAATTTTTAATGGAATTCTCCTTATTGTGGCATGAATGTTCAGATCCAAAAGATTCAAGATAAAAGTTTAATATTGACATAAAAATAGTAATACTTCAAGCATGCTAACTTAGTCTGGCAATCGGGTCGGGTTTGATCGGGTCAACCCTTTCCAGACCCATGCCCGGATACCTTATCGGGTGCACCTCCTTCCCACGACCCTACCCATGGGTCTGGAGTGAGACCCATGCCCGAACCCGGCGGGTAACGCGACCCTATAGGGCACCCATCGGGCTCCAAACAAGCATTGATTTTATTTTATTTATACTATTAAATCAACACACGCCTTGCACTCTGCCTAGGTCTAAGTATTTGTTTAGATGGCCAAATGTTTCCTCCAAATGAACTACAAGCTGCATATGTTTTATAGGCAAAGCTCCACCTCGCACGCCATTCACTAAGTGAGGTGGTACTAAAGAGGAGCTGCTCACTGTTATGTACGCTAGGTAGCAGAGACATTTTACATGTGCTTTTGGCCTTTAGTGGCCCTGCAGGCCATATTACATATTTGCCATATAGGCCGACACTTAATTCATGTGTATAGGCCCAAATACTCCAGCGTGTGGATCAGTGAAAAGGCAATATTCAAGCCCATTAAAACAAAACAAAATAAGACGACGTGGATGTCAACTAGAATAGAAGGAATATAAGGAAGATGGTTGCATCGTTAGGCGTAATTAGTGCACATTTGTCGTCACAAATGTATTTATCATGTACAATAAAAGAAATGTTTAATTGATAATATTAATCGGGCGACCCATGGGTAACCCATGGGCATGATTCCATGCCCATACCCTACCCATGACTAATTGGGTTACCCATGGGTAAGACCCATGGGCGAAGTCGACGACCCATACCCTACCCATTCGGGTCAGGTGCCCATGGGCGCTCGTGCCCATGGGCAGGATTACCGGCTTAAATGCTAACTAAGCAATTATGCCTTATCAAAATAACACAGCCAAAGAAAGGTTATCCCTACAAAATCATATAGTTTGGCCATGCTTCATTTTTGTCACACAAAATGCTCCCATCATGCATAACCCCGATGACAAGCCGAGAAATTGGTTCATACTTTTTAACGCGCTTCAGCCTTTTCAACCCTTACGCAATACATGAGCGCAAGCCATGGATATAGCACTATAGGTGGAATAGCATATGATGATGGGGGTTATGTGAGAAGACAAAAAAGGAGAAAGTCTCACATTCACGTGGCTAATCAATGGGCTATGGAGATGCCCATCAATTGATGTCAATGCGAGGAGTAGGGATTGCCATGCAACAGATGCACTAGAGCTATAAGTGTAGGAAATCTCATCAAAAGAAACTAAGAGGGTGTGCATCCAACTTGCTTGCTCACGAAGACCTGGGGCATTTTGAGGAAGCCCATCATTGGAATATACAAGCCAAGTTCTATAATGAAAAATTCCCACTAGTATATGAAAGTGACAAAATAAGAAACTATCTATCATGAAGATCATGGTGGTATTTTGAAGCACAAGTGTGGAAAAAGGATAGTAACATTGTCCCTTCTCTCTTTTTCTCTCATCTTTTTGTTTGGGCTTCTTTGGCCTCTCTTTTTTATTTGGGCTTCTTTGGCCTCCATTTCTTTCATAGTCTACATCCTTCTTTCCTCACACGGGATAATGCTCTAATAATGATGATCATCACACTTTTATTTACTCATAACTCAATGTTACAACTCGATACTAGAACAAAAATATGACTCTTTGTGAATGCCTCCGGTGGTGTACCGGGATATGCGATGAATCAAGAGCGACACGTATGAAAGAATTATGAAAGTGGCTTTGCCACAAATACAATGTCAACTACATGATCATGCAAAGCAATATGACAATGATGGAGCGTGTCATAATAAACGGAACGGTGGAAAGTTGCATGGAAATATATCTTGGAATGGCTATGGAAATGCCATAATAGGTAGGTATGGTGGCTGTTTTGAGGAAGATATAAGGAGGCTTATGTGTGATAGAGAGTATCGGATCATGGGGTTTGGATGCACAGGCGAAGTTTGCACCAACTCTCGAGGTGAGAAAGGGCAATGCACGGCACCCTAGAGGCTAGCAAATTGCGAAAAGGTAAGAGTGTGTATGATCCATGGACTCACATTAGTCATAAAGAACTCATATACTTATTGCAAAAGGTTATTAGCCCTTGAAGCAAAGTACTACTAGGCATGCCCCTATAGGGATAGACTGGTAGGAAAAGACCATCGCTCGTTCCCAAACGACACTCATAAGGAAAGCACTCAAAGAACACCACATGCTTCAAATTTGTCACGCAAGTTTACCATACGTGCATGCTACGGGACTTGCCACTTCAACACAAGTATTTCTCAATTTCACATTTACCCAACTAGCATGACTCTAGCATTACCACCTTTATATCTCAAAACATCTATCAAGTATCATAGTATTCAATGCACTCTATATGAAAGTTTTTATCATACCCATATTGAATGCATATCATATTAGGACTAATTTTATAGCCAAAGAAAATTACCATGTTGTTCTAAAATAATCTCAAAATAATATAAGTGAAGCATGAGAGATCAATAATTTCTACAAAATAAGACGACCACCGTGCTCTAAAAAATATAAGTGAAGCACTAGAGCAAAATTATCTAGCTCAAAAGATATAAGTGAAGCACATAGAGTATTCTAATAAATTCTGATTCATGTGTGTATCTCCCAAAAAGTGTTTACATAAAGGATGATTGTGGTAAGTTAAAAAGCAAATACTCAAATCATACAAGACGCTCCAAGCAAAACACATATCATGTGGTGAATAAAACTATAGCCTCAAGTAAAGTTACCGATAGACGAAGACGAAAGAGGGGATGTCTTCCAGAGCATCCACAAGCTTAGGATTTTGGTTGTCCTTGAATTTTACCTTGTGGTGCCTTCGGAATCACCAAGCTTAGGCTCTTGCCACTCCTTATTCCATAATCCATCAAATCTTTACCCAGAAACTTGAAAACTTCACAACACAAAACTCAACAGAAAATCTCATGAGCTCCGTTAGTATAAGAAAACAAACCACCACCTTAAGGTACTGTAATGAACTCATTCTTTATTTATATTGGCGTTAAACCTACTGTATTCCAACTTCTCTATGGTTCATAGCCCCCGATACTAGCCATAGGGTCATCAAAATAAGCAAACAACACACGAAGAACAGAATCTGTCAAAACAGAACAATCTGTAGTAATATGTAGGTTTAGAATACTTTTGTAACTCAAACAATTCTACCAAATTAGTAAGACCAGTGTAATTTATATATTAATCTAATTCAGTTGGAATTGGTATTTTATCGCTCTCTGGTAAAAATGGAAATTATTCTCGTGAGCGCATACTTTCTGTTTTTTTCAGCAAGATCAAACAACAATCATCCAAGAAGATCCTAAAGGCTTTACTTGGCACAAACAATAATTAAAGAATAAAAACACAATAATAACAGAGGATAGATTATTTATTTATTACTAAACAAGAACAAAAATCTAGGAACAAAAATAAAATTGGGTTGCCTCCCAACAAGCGCTATCATTTAACGCCCCTAGCTAGGCATAAAAACAAGAATAGATCTAGGTATTGTCATCTTTGGTATGCAAATCCATAAGTGGCTCTCATAATATATTCATAAGGTAATTTAATTTTCTTCCTAGGAAAGTGTTCCATGCCTTTCCTTAATGGAAATTGTAATATAATATTTCCTTCTGTCATATGAATAATTGCACCAATTGTTCTAAGGAAAGGTCTACCAAGAATAATAGGACATGTAGGATTGCAATCTATATCAAGAACAATAAATATATGGGTACATAATTCCAATTTGCAACAATAAGAACATCATTAATCCTTCCCATAGGTTTCTTAATGGTGGAATCCGCAAGATGCAAATTTAAAGAACAATCATCAAATTCACGAAAACGTAGCACATCACACAAAGTTTTGGAAATCGTGGAAACACTAGCACCCAAATCACATAAAGCATAACATTCATGATTTTTTATCTTAATTTTAATAGTATTTTCCCACTCATCATAAAGGTTCTAGGGATAGAAACTTCCAATTCAAGCTTTTCTTCTTTGGATTGCATTAAAGCATCAATGATATTTTTGGTAAAAAGCTTTATTTCGACTATAAGCATGAGGAGAATTTAACACGGATTACAGCATGGAAATACAATCTACTAAAGAACAATTATCATAATTAAATTCCTTGAAATCCAAAATAGTGGGTTAATTGCTATGTAAAGTTTTGACCTCTCCAATCTCACTTTTACCAATTTTTGCATCAAGATATAAAAACTCCACATCATTGGGACGCCTTTTAACTAAAGTTGACTCATCTCCAGTCCCATCTTTATCAAGATTCATATTAGAAAACAAAGATTTAATAGGAGACACGTCAATCACTTTTAGATCTTCATCATTATTATCATGAAAACTAGAAGAACACGCTTTCACAAAGTAATCTTCTTTAGCACGCATCCTAGCGGTTCTTTATTTGCACTCATCAATGGAAATTCTCATAGATTTGAGAGACTCATCGATATCATGCTTAGGTGGAATAGATCTAAGTTTCAAAGAATCAACATCAAGAGAAATTCTATCCATGTTCCTAGCCAACTCATCAATCTTAGGCAATTTTTCTTCAAGCAAAACATTTGTCACACCCTAGCTAGTCATGCATTAGAGTGTTGCATCATGTTTACTCTTTCATCAGAAACTTGAAATGGGGATCTGTGAAACCCTCAGAATCATTTTGAAAATGACCCAAATAAAAATTTCTCCAAAAGGGTCCAAGAAAATGCTCATGTTGCTCTCTGAAAATATTGGACAGAGATAAAAATCAAACCAATATTTTTAAGAGCTCATAGGTATTTATTTTGGGCATTTGGAATTAATGCATAAATATTTGCATTGGAAATATATTAATTATATATATTAATATATGTCCAAATATTATGCCAACTATAAAGGAGCTCTGGAATAATATATATAGCTCCTGCAAAAATTGGCATAAGTTAAATAAATGATTTAATATATTATTTAAATCAAAACAAATGTCAGAAATTAGAAAACAGAAAAATAAATAACAGGAGGAGCTTACCTGGGCTCCTCCCTGTGCGGCCCAGCCAGCTGGCCGGCCCAGCAAGCCACCCCAGCCCACCACCGCCGTCGTCCTCCTGGCGCCAGTCGGCCAGGCGTGTGGCCGGCGCGCGCGCACGGCCGGAGCGCCACGCCACCAGCTCGTCTGCCTGCCTCCCCCGCCAGCGCGACGCCGCGGCGCTTCTTCTCGGTGCCGCCCCGATCCCCTGGCCTTATCCCCCCTCTCTCCCGTGCTGCTCCCTCTCTCTCTCTCACACACGGCCGAACACCACCCTCGCCGCTGTTCGCCACAGCAGCCGTCTCCGGCCACCCCTCGCTCCCCCGGCTAGCTCAGGAGCACCGCCTTGACCCCCTCTTCCTCCCCACCGCTCCACGGGTCTCCGGAAGCCCTGCACCGCCGCCTACGTTGCCGTTCCCCTCCTCGGCCACCGGAGGTCATCGCCGTCGATTCGCTGCACTCCGGCCGTCCCCGAGCCCGCTAACCATCCCTGCAGCTCCGCGGTGAGCCACCGATTCGATTCCCCCTTGCCCCGTCGTCCCTAGCCTTCTGTAGCTGCCGCCCCCTTGAGCTCCGAAGCTCGACGCCGCCGGCGATGTCGCCGTCGTGGCCACGGTCACCGTAGCGCCCAACCGAGCACACTATCGTGCTCCACACCTCACTAGGAGCACGCAGCACGCACCAACGCCTTCCCAAACACCCTGCAACGCCGATTCCGACCGCACCCGAACTCCGGCCGCCGCAGCCGAGCTCGCCGCCGTCGACTCCGGCCACCCCAGGCCCAGCCACGGCCACCGTCCGACGCGCCATCGAGCTAGCTATCCAACGCACCTAGCCGCACGCCGTTTGGAGCACCACAGAGGAAACCCGAGGCCCCTGTACGCCGCGGACCTCGCCGGCGACTAACCGCCGGCGGGTTTGACTTGTCTGACCTGGGGTTTGACCCCCCCAGGGTCACTGACGCGTGGGCCCCATCGGCCAGGTGGTCAGTTAGTGCTAATTACCGTTAGTCAACCCCCCCTGACACTGACAGTGGGCCCCAGCGCCACTAATCCCTAATTAGGATTAATTTAAACCTGTTAAACCCCCCCTGTCACTGACGTGTGGCCCCCACACGTCAGGTTTGACCCCAGCCAGCCGCAGTTGACCACTGACGTCATGCTGACGTCATGCTGGCGCAATAATTATAATTTCTGGATTTAATTTAAATCAGGAAATTCCAGAATATTATTTAAACTTCAAAAATTCATAACTTTTATTCTGTAACTCCAAATTGGACAAATTATATATGAAAAATGATCAGAAAAATCCAATCTATCCATCTGTACTATTTTCATGCATGATCAAACAAGTTAAATTGATGTTTCAAGCAGAACAAGGAAAAGCACTTTAAGAGGCCATGTTTGAGTTTGAAATTTGAATCTTTGATTCAAATTTGTTCAAACCCTTCTGGTTTTAGTTGCATTAGCCCAACACACTCATATTGCTATGTTTCATGCATGCATCATATTGTTGCACATTGTTTGGTGATGGTTGTGTATCGGTGTCCTTTGCGACAGGTTCTGCCTCCGAGGAGTACCGTGATTACCCTAACAAAGAACCGTATCAGTGCATCGAACCATCAGGCAAGCAACCAACCATTTGATCATATCGATACAATCCCATGTTCTCGCTCCTGCTCTCTTTTACTGCATTAAGACAACGCGTTTCAAACTGTTGTGTGCTACGGTAGTTGAACCCATTTCCTCTGCATGACCTGTCATTGCCACAGTAACTAGATGAAACCCACTAGCATGTGTAGGAGTTGATTGAGCCATATGTATGTGTTGTTCCTACCTTGCTATGCCTGCTATGCTTAGAGTCGGGTCAGGTCTGGTTCATCTGGGTGATGGCTAGAGTGAAATGATTATGTCGGTAATGAGAGTGGTGTGGTGAACACGATTTGGTAAAGGTATCGATGAGAGGCCATGTAGGAGTACATGGTGGGTTGTTTCATTGAAGCCGACCTCAAGCACTGAGATCTGTATGTGTGATTTAAGATACAGCTACTACCATGCATTGGGCCCTGAAATATGACCCCGCTCGACTTCTTATTCACCCTAGCTCTCTGTCCAGGAGTTGCAAGTAGTTTCTGGTGTTTGTAGCCTACTGGAGGCCGTGGACAGCGCTGACCGTAGGGGTGGGCTGTGATGCGGTAGGTACGTGGCACGGTGTACCGAATACCCGTTAGGTATCTCGGGAACCCTGTTCACATCGTTCGGGGCCGTATGGGAAACCTCGGCCGGACTCCCTGTGGATGGAACCTGAATAGGCGATAAACCTGGACTAGAGGCTTAAGTGTTTAGGTAGGTCGTGGTCTACACCGACGTCGGCTTTCGCTTGAAGTTTGCCGAGCACATGTCGTGTGCAGACGCTAAGTGGTGGAAACATGTATGAAGAAGTACACCCCTGTAGGGTTAACATGATCTATTCGAATAGCCGCGTCCGCGGTAAAGGACTACTTGGTTGCCTATATAGTTCATAGACAAGTAAATGGAAACTACTAAAAGCCTCAAGATAAGTGTGAGTGCCGAGGATGGCTCTTCCGTAGGAAGACGGAGGTGGATCCTCGGTAGTGTATTGAAGTGGTGAGTAGTGGACTCGTGTGCGCAAAACCATTTTAAGTTGGAGTATCGTAGGATAGCCTAGCCAAGAGTCAAAGCTGGCTTGCTGCAATAACTCCACCAACCCTTCTTGATACTATGCATGTATGTAGGATCTGATGTAAGTCTTGCTGAGTACCTTTGTACTCATGTTGCTATAATCTACATTTTTACAGAAGACGCTGCAACCCCTTCTGATGGGTTCTATGTAGACGTTGACATCAACGAGTAGGCTAAAGACCCAGGTGGTGACCCTGAGCTTGTGATGGACCACGTAGTATAGCTAGGCTTTCCAAGCCTCTTTTATTTTACTAGTTGTCTGTACTCAGACAATGTACTTCCGCTGCTGGTTTGTATGACTGTATGACTTGTATGTTGGGTCGTGAGACCCGTATCTTTGTGTATGCTATGTATGGCTCCCTGAGCCTTAAATAAAGTACTTGTGTCGTAGAGTCATGTTGTGATGCTTCGTTGTATTTGCACATATCGAGCATATTGTGTGTATGATTGAAATGCTTGGTATGTGTGGGATCTGACTATCTAGTTGTTTATCTTTAGTAGCCTCTCTTACCGGGAAATGTCTCCTAGTGTTACCGCTGAGCCATGGTAGCTTGCTACTGCTCTGGAACACTTAGGCTGGCCGGCATGTGTCCTTCTTCGTTCCTGTGTCTGTCCCTTCGGGGAAATGTCACGCTTTGAGTACCGGAGTCCTGTTAGCCCGCTACAGCCCGGTTTACCGGAGTCCTGCTAGCCCAGTGCTACAGCCCGGACCCATTTGCTGATGACCGACACGTTCGAAGCTGGGTCATGGATGCCTGTCCCTGTAAGTCTGTGCCACTTTGGGTTTACGACTAGTCATGTCAGCCCGGGCTCATATGGATGCTAGCGACACTATCATATACGTGAGCCAAAAGGCGCAAACGGTCTCGGGCAAAGGTAAGGCGACACCCGTGGGGATACCGTGCGTGAGGCCGCAAAGTGATATGAGGTGTTACCAGCTAGATCGATGTGACATCGAGTCGGGGTCCTGACAACATTGAAATTCTTTTGCGAAATCATAAATTCTTTAACATTAGTCTCAAAATCAGATGGCATCTTATTAAAATTTCCATAAGAGTTGTTGTAGGAATTACCATAATTATTAGAGGAATTACTAGGGAACGACATAAACTTAAAGTGTCCTCTATACGCGTTGTTACCAAAATTGTTCCTACCAACAAAATTCACATCCATAGATTCATTATTATTCTCAATCAAAGTAGACAAAGGCATATAATTAGGATCAGAAGAAACACTCTTATTAGCAAACAATTTCATAAGTTCATCCATCTTTCCACTCAAGACATTAATCTCTTCTATCGCATGAACCTTTTTACTAGTAGATCTTTCGATGCGCCATTGAGAATAATTAACCATAATATTATCTAGGAGTTTAGTAGCTTCTCCTAAAGTGATTTCCATAAAAGTGCCTCTCGCGGCCGAATCTAAAAGATTTCTAGAAGAAAAATTCAATCCAGCATAAATTTTTTGTATAATCATCCATAAATTCTAACCATGTGTAGGGCAATTACATATCATTAATTTCATCCTCTCCCAAGCTTGTGCAACATGCTCATGATCAATTTGCTTAAAATTCATAATATCGTTTCTAACAGAGATGATCTTAGTGGGAGGAAAATACTTAGAGATAAAAGCATCTTTGCACTTATTCCATCAATCAATACTATTTTTAGGAAAAGAAGAGAACCAAGTTTTAGCATGATCTCTAAGCGAAAACGGAAATAGCTTCAATTTAACAATATCATTATCCACATCTTTCTCTTCTTTTGCATATCACACAAATCAACGAAGTAGTTTAGATGGGTAGCGGCATCTTCACTAGGAAGGCCACAAAATTGATCTTTCATGACAAGATTCAATAAAGCAGCATTAATTTCACAAGATTCAGCATAGGTAATAGGAGCAATCGGAGTGCTAATAAAATCATTATTATTGGTATTGGAAAAGTCACACAATTTAGTATTATCTTGAGCCATCGTGACAATCAATCAATCCAAGAAGCAAGCGCAGAAGAAGTAAGCAAAAAGAGACGAACGAAAAAGGGCTAATAAAACAGCAAAGGTGAAGTGGGGGAGAGGAAAACGAGAGGCAAATGGAAAATAATGTAATGCGAGGAATAAGAGTTTGTGATGGGTACTTGGTATGTCTTGACTTGTGCGTAGATCTCCCCGGAAACAGCGCCAGAAATCCTACTTGTTACCTCTTGAGCATGCGTTGGTTTTCCCTTGAAGAGGAAAGGGTGATGCAGCAAAGTAGCGTAAGTATTTCCCTCAGTTTTTGAGAACCAAGGTATCAATCCAGTAGGACACTACACACAAATCGCCTAGTACCTGCACAAATTAAAAAGGACCTTGCAACCAATGCGATAAAGGGGTTGTCAATCCCTTCATGGCCACTTGCAAAAGTGAGATCTAATAAAGATAATAAGATAAATATTTTTGGTATTTTTATGGTATAGATTGGAAAATAAGGATTGCAAAATAAATAGTAACTAGAATTGTAGATTGGAAACTTATATGATGTAAAGTAGACCCGGGGCCATAGGTTTCACTAGTGGCTTTTCTCAAGATAGCATGTATTACGGTGGGTGAACAAAATACTGCCGAGCAATTGATTGAAAAGCGCATAGTTATGATGATATCTAAGGCAATGATCATGAATATAGGCTTCACGTCCATGTCAAGTAGACCGAAACGATTATGCGTCTACTACTATTACTCCACTCATCGACCGCTATCCAGCATATATCTACAGTATTAAGTTCATAAGAACGGTGTAACGCATAAGGCAAGATGACATGATGTCGAGGGATAAACTCAAGCAATATGATATAAACCCCATCTTTTTATCCTCGATGGCAACAATACAATACATGTCGCTTCCGTTTCTGTCACTGGGATCGAGCACCGCAAGATTGAACCCAAAGCTAAGCAGTTCTCCCATTGCAAGAAAGATCAATCTAGTAGGCCAAAGTAAACCGATAATTCGAAGAGACTTGCAAAGATATCAAATCATACAGATAAGAATTCAGAGAATAATCAAATAATATTCATAGATAATCAAGTTCATAAACCCACAATTCATCGGATCTCGACAAACACACCGCAAAAAGAGTTACATCGAATAGATCTCCAAGAAGATCGAGGAGAACTTTGTATTGAGATCCAAAGAGAGAGAACAAGCCATCTAGCTAATAACTATGGACCCGAAGGTCTATGGTAAACTACTCACACATCATCGGAGAGGGTATGGTGCTGATGTAGAAGCCCTCCATGATCGAATCCCCCTCCGGCAGATCGCCTGAAAAGGCCCCAAGACGGGATCTCACGGGTACAGAAGGTTGCAGCGGTGGAAAAGGTTTTTCGTGGCTCTCCCCGAAGGATTCAAGGTATAAGAGTATATATAGGCAAAAGAAGTAGGTCGGTGGAGCTGCGAGGGGCCCACGAGGGTGGTGGCGCGCCCTCCTGCCTCGTGGCTTCCTCGCTGCTTCCTTGACGTCCACTCCAAGTCTCTTGGATTGCGCTTGTTCCAAAAACGATCCTTCCGAAGGTTTCATTCCGTTTGGATTCCGTTTGATATTCTTTTTCTGTGAAAGACTAAAATAGGAAAAAAACAGCAATTTGCACTGGGCTTTCTGTTAATAGGTTAGTCCGAAAAATAATATTAAAAGGTATATTAAAGCCCATTAAACATCCAAAACATATAATATAATAGCATGGAACAATCAAAAATTATAGATAAGTTGGAGACGTATCATCATGCATGCATGCAATCTTAGTTGGGGGCCCCCTAAAGTGCTTCTTTATTTTATCTTGCACGGGGTCGTCGCCCCGGCTTTGTACAGGGGGTTTCATGCAGATGAGGCAAGGCCTGTACAAAAGGGTGGCTGCCGGGCAGGGCCCGACAGCCGCGCCTTATGGGTTTGAATTTGCGGAGATGCTTAATATTCCATGAGTTTTGCAACTTAGTGCCATCTCCAGTCTCTAGACGGACTGCGCCAGGTCTGGTGACTCGTACCACCCGGTAAGGGCCTTCCCACTTCAGTGACAACTTATGTGTACCCTTGGCGGACTAAACACGCCTAAGGACAGGGTCACCTTCCTCAAAACACCGGGCATGAAGCCTACAGCTCTGATAGTGACGCAGGGCTTGCTAGTAGCATGTAGCACGCATAGAAGCCCGAAGACGGTTCTCCTCGAGTAACACAGCGCCGTCACGCCGGTGCTGACATTGCGCTACTTCATCATTGGCAAGCACTCGAGGAGACCCGTAAATGAGTTTCTTGGGGATAACTGCTTCTGCCCCGTAGACCAGCAAGAAGGGAGTCTGCCCAGTAGCTCGGTTAGGTGTCATTCTGAGGGACCAGAGAACTACCGGCAGCTCCTCGAACCACCGCCTGTCGTGCTTCTGCAGTGTATCAAAAGTTCTTGTCTTGAGTCCACGTAGCACTTCAGCGTTCGCCCTCTCAGCTTGTCCATTGCTCCGGGGGTGTGCCACACAGGCGAATGAGATCTTGCATCCGAGGGTATGAACATATTGCATGAAGGCGTGGCTCGTGAACTGGGTGCCGTTGTCGGTGATGATCCTTGCCGAAACTCCAAAACGACACACGAATTCTTTCAAGAACTTGATAGCCGACTAAGAAGTCACCTTTCTCGTGCCAGTCACTTCTGGCCACTTTGCAAACTTGTTGATAGCAACGAACAAGAATTCAAAGCCCTTGATTGCTCGGGGGAAGGGGTCGAGGATATCGAGCCCCCAGACCGAAAATAGCCATGATAGAGGGATTCTGTGAAGGGCTTGGGCAGGCAGGTGTACTTTCTTGGAATGGAACTGGCAGGCTTCACATTTCTTGACTAACTCAACCGCATCTTGGAGGGCTGTGAGCCAATAGAATCCTTGCCAGAATGATTTCCCAAGTAATGCCCTTGATCGAATGTGGGAGCTGCACATTCCGCTATGAATCTCACCCAACAGTTCCTTTCCATCCTCCAAGCAGACACACTTCAATTTCACACCATTGGGCCTCCTTCTGTATAGAGTGTCATCGACAAGCTGATACATACTAGCCCTCCGGGCTACTCTTTCAGCTTCATCTTGGTCACCGGGGAGTTCTCCAGTCTGGAGGAAGTGGACGATGTGCCTTGCCCAAGTTGGAGCCTGGGGCTCGGCAACGAGGACTAGCGGCACCTCCTCTGCTGCGGGAGCACCAGCCTCGTTCGCGGGGTCCATGGGTTCGGCTGGAGGGGTGTTCTGGCAGGCTATGAGGAGTTGTTTCCGGCAGGGTCACTACCGGGAGCGGATGGCTCGACCGGGAGAGGCTTACCGTAGTCCAACTTTCTCCTTTTCTGGGCCATTGTTAATGCTGATACAGAGGGCTGAGAGAGACGGAGAACAAAAAACTACTAGGAAAAGACATGCTAGTGGTGCACCTATTTTTCCTACTAATGGCGCACCACGGGTGCGCCGTATCTGGTATACTAATGGCGCACCATGCAGTGCGCCATTAGTATACCCACGGTGCGCCTTTAGTATGCCTCCCAGGGGACCATATTTACCCATGTGCTCTGGCTTACTAATGGCGCACTAGTTGATGATGCACCACTAGTGTGCTCTGGCTTACTAATGGCGCACTAGTTGGTGGTGCGCCACTAGTACAAATATTAGGGATTTTTTTCCTGATATTTGCATAGGTTACAAAATATATTACTGGACAAAATATAGACATCACCACACAACAACAACAGATTCATCGAATACAATAGAAGATTAGTCCCCGAATACAATTCATCATATTAGTCTCTGAATTCAAAAGACCGAACAAAGATAGAACATTACAAGTCTCGAGACCGCGAGTAGCGAGTTTGTCGAAAGTAATACTAATCCTAACAAGTCCTACTAATCATCATCATACAACTTCTACTCGTTATTAATAACAAGTCATATGATCATCATCCTGATAGTCATCGAACGAACCCTACTTAATTGTTCTTAGCACATGATCATCAGTATTAGGCAGGACCTAAATACCCTATTTAAGGTAAAATAGCATAAAACAATAGAGACCCTGACTCTCCATTACGGAGAATGGAGATCATCCTGTCTCCAATTATTGCGCTTCGCTTCCTTTTGCTTCCAAGAACATCCTTACAACTATCCATACAGTTTTTCCATTTACTGATTAGCATGTCTCCACTTCTTTGAGAAATCCGGTATGGATAGTTGAGATTCGTAGGATGACCTGGATATATGTTCAAAACACGAAGGCTGCCATTCTGATACATCAAATGAGGCACACAATCCTCTGGCATTCTCTGTTGAAAAACATAGTAATAACTTCATAGTTAGCAATGATGTACTAGTTTTAGAAGTATGTAAAAGATGCACGGATGTTGTAATAGTAAAATATCTTACCAGGGTATCTCCATGGTAGTTACCATAGCTCAACACATGCACTAGTGGCACATATTGACCATAATGTTGAGGAGTTTTACAATAGATATTGTAATTCTCAAGATCAGTACAAAATCCGACCAGATGATTTTTCTCCTGATAAGTTAACTCGGAGCCATCGGTGTAGTGGGTTTTGTCTACCATGTTCCGCACATTGTTTGAACAATCAAAATAAGCTGTCAATGGAAATAAGCTGTCAACTATTTGGAAATGAACAATATAAATTAGTTAATAATTAACTATGTTTGAGAAACTCACATAGCGGTAGAACTGGAGGCGTATCAACAAGGAACCAAATGTCCATATTGTCTTGGTCGATGTGAGGATCACCAAGATCCATGGTGGCAAGCATACCCTCATCAAAACCATTCATCTTGCAAAATGCTTCCCAATTTTTGCAACCAAAATGGGTTACGCTCCTAGAATTATACAGATTTACTTCAAAATCCACATCATGATGAGTCCTTAGGTGAATTTTCTTTGTTTCAGAGTTTTCATGGTCTTTAAAATCCATCCTCTCCAGACATAGTGTATTGCATGGCATGGGATAAGCTATACTCGAATTGTAAAAGATGAAAATTACACGTTGAAATAGTTGAAGTCATGCTTAATTATGAAAAAAACACTTGTCGTGGTTGTGTACCGTTTCAACTTCAATGGTCTCCTCGAGCTTAATGCTGAAGCGCCGATCATCATCCAGGTGAGGCCTGTCGCATATACCTCGATCTTCGTGGCACCAGCCGCACTCCCCCGGGATACTTTCATCGTCCGATGACGACATTTCCTACATTCATAATTCAAAACTACATCATCTCTGTTGGGTCCAATAAGATAATCCACAGTGTGGTGAAAACACGCCCTTCGAACTGGTTTGAGCAATTGGTGAATGGAGATGGTCTAAGATTTTCAGTAGTAAGAAGTGAAGTGGTAATTTTGAGAGCAAGTGGTTAGGATGAGTGGTTCCTCTTTCCTATTTAGCTTTACAATAGAATATTATTAGTCATGCACACTTGTGCATTTTCAGCCAGGCCTAGTGGAGTTGGCCTGAAACATTTCTTTCTTTAGGCCTGCTACATCCATCTCAAGTATTTATGGTCAAGGGTTAGCAGGGCCATCCAAATAGAATATGTGGTATGGGCTTTTTTAGTAGGTCATCCTACCAGATTAGGGTTTATCGATGACGAGCAACTGACATTAGTAATAACTATGAGTTGATATCACACTTGTATATGTATAACACAAGAGGCAATTGATCCTACTTAATTAAGTACTAAGATACCCCGGCCCATGCATTTGTCGTAAGTACCCCATATGTCCTATTTTTAGCAAAGTCATGCTAAAATTCACGGAAAATTTCAGCATGACCTTTGTTGAAAATAGGACATATGGAGTACCCGAATTTGCCGGAACAGAAGTTAATCGACATTCCGGCAAACTCAAGGGCCTCTCGGGGTACCTGCAAAATCCTCACAACACGATGGTCGGAGGCAAAACCTAGCAAACTCCTTCCCTTCACTCGGGGTAGAACAATATATCTTCTAGGGGTGAAACTGTACCCTGATTCTCCGTTCTTCCTCTTGCCGAAGAGAAGTTGGCTGCAGAGGATGGTACAACTCAGATCAGCCTGCAGAAGTTCATTGTATAATTCTGTTTAGTTCCAAGCATATACGAATACTCTTCAGAGTGGGCACAAAGATGGAAGCAAACTAATAGCACAAAGTGAATAGCAGATCGGCTATTGAAACCATGTTGAAACTTTACTGAAACTACTCCTTGCAAGCAAACTGAAACTACTCCTTGGAAGCAAATTGTCTTGGAAGGAGTATTGTGTGCATAAATCTATTCTAGCTAGTTGCTTTCACTTAGAGATTGTTAGGTAGCCGATAGCACAAATAGCATGAGTCATTCTTCAGACCGTTTCAAATAGAAACAATGGCAACCAAGGTTAAAAACCAACAATCCTATATATTATTCTGAAACTTCATATATTGAAATCACTTAGCACTCTCTTTCTGTGTTCATTCAACACTTAAAATTGGATTCCAGGAATAAATTTGACTAACTGATGTAGGTTTGACTTCTGAAGTCTATTTGGGCAGGAATAATTTTTTTAATGTCCTTCATAATAGAATTTACCCCAAAAACAAATTCCTATCAAGTTTACAACTACAAACCTATTTCCCCTAGCTCCTTTTTCCCAACACAAGAACAGTACCTACACTCCTTTTTCCCAAACATCTCCTGATCACAAGTTCTAAATTTTCAATAGGCCACATGGATTTGCTGAATCAGCATAAACCTTTCAAGTACCAAAAATGTAGCATTTTCTTGGCATGACCAAGCTACTTTTAAGAATTCTCACATTTCATATATCGTCTTTTTCAAAACAAAAAAGTATCTATGGGGGCTGCAGCTGCATGTTGTGTATCAATGTACCACTACCAAAACCTTGCTGGCCATGGTTATTCACTTCTGGCCTGTTGTCCTCGTCAATATGCCAGCAGCAGCAGCAACACGCAGCGCACAAGGGGAGGCAGTAGGCGATGGGGCAGCAGGGCAGACGGTGCGCCGACTTGCAGAGGCGGGCGCCGGCGTGGCACGAGGCCAGGACGCGCGGGACGCAGGCGGCTGTGCGAGGACAGGCAGCAGTGCAGCAGAGCAAGCAGTGTCAGTAGTGGCGGCAAAACAATAGAGCAGCGGCAGCAGAACCATCAGCGATGGGAGCAACAGGAGGAAGGGGTGGCCGACGGGGGCGATGGGTGCACGTGATAGAGGGGGGAACGGGGGGTGGAGGAGGCTCACCATGGGGAGGGCCGGAGGAGAGCTAGATGAGGCCGGGGATGAGCAAGAGCAGCAGTTGGGGCGATGAGATGTGGGCGGCCGAACAAAGAAGGCGGCGACGGCGGCGGCGGCTACTAGAGGGGTACTCGCGGGTGGCGGCGGCTTGCGGTGGTGAGGGGTGGAAGAGTTGCGATGGTGATGGGTGGAGGAGCGCTGGAGGTGGGGGCGGGGTGCGCTGGAAAGGGGTCGTCGGCGGCGAGGGGGAAAGGGGTCATCGGCGGCGAGGGGGAAAGGGATCTGGCGCGCGCGGGGGGCGTGGGGGCTAGGGATTTGATTGGCGCGGGGGGCGAGGGGGAAAGGGATGGAGGCAGGGGGAAAGGGATAGCAATGGCGCACCTCCCGGGGGTGCGCCATAAGTACATCCATTGCAATGGCGCACCACTGCGGGGTGCGCCATAAGTAACTTTTTTTATTGATAACAATGGCGCACCCTCTCCTGGTGCGCCATTAGTAACTTTTTTAATTATTTTTTATTGATAAAAATTATTACACTATATAGAGGAGAGGAGTAGAGGAGGGAGGGAGGGAGGGAGCATTTACATTCGTTGACGAGGCGGTGGTTGGGATCGCATCGGAGATGCAGACTGTAGAAAGGAGGAGGACGCCAGTCGTGGGCCGGCCTCGTCGCGTCGCGTCGGCGTTCATTGTCAGCCATCGATGGACTGCGAGTAGCCCCGCCGAAGTCTCCACCTCCGGGCTCCGGCTTCCTCATCACGGCGACGGAACAAGGTGCAGCTGCCGGTGAGGTGGGGTGGGCCGGGCGGCTGCGGCGAATGGGGTTGGGGGGCACGACGCGACCTAGCCTAACCTAGGTTGGAGTGGGGGAGGGTGCGGGGGGTCGTCGGCGGCAAGGGGGGTCGAGATGGAGGGGGATCTGGCGCGGGGGGCCGCGAGGGGAAAAGGGATAGAGGGGGGAAGAATAGTAATGGTGCACTGTACCAAGGTGCGCCATTACTAGTTTTGGAAAAAAAAAGTGTTAGTAATGGCGCACGGGGTGAGTGGTGCGCCATTACAAGTTAAAACTAGTAATGGCGCACTCTCACCTGTTGCGCCATTAGTATTTTTGGAAAAAATATGTTAGTAGTGGCGCACCATTGGTGTGGTGCGCCATTAGTGTGATAGACACTAATGGCGCACCAGCACATGGTGCGCCACTGCTATATTGTAGTGGCGCACCACATGTCTGGTGCGCCATTAGTGTCCATATTATCTATAGCCCTTTTGCTAGTATTGAAAGTTCCTGGTTCCACAGGAAGCTTCTGTGCATCACACTTTGACAGGTGATCATCTATTCTATTTTCTGCACGGTGTACGTGCTCTGTTTGCAACCCATCAAAGTGCTCCTCCAATCTCCTCACTTTCTTGACGTATGCTTCCATCAATGGACTTTGATAATCCTTGTTGACTTGTCTCACCACAAGCCGTGAATCTCCTTGAATGATTAGCTTCTTAGTTCCCATTTCTGCTGCAATCTTGAGCCAGGCAAGGAGTCCTTCTTACTCAGCTGTATTGTTGGTGGCTTCTTTTGGGGCAAAATGCATTTGAATGACGTACTTCAAGTGCTCCCAGAGGGGGCAACAAGAAGCACGCCAGCCCGTTCACCTTGTAGGGAGAACGCGCCATCAAAATACATAATCCATTCTTGGGGTGATTCCTTTCCCGGGATAGTTGTCTCTGTCATTTCCTCATCAGGGGTTGGCGTCCATTCTTTAATAAACTTTGCCAGTGCCCTGCTCTGATTAGTTTATGTGCTCTCAAACTTCAAACCAAAGCTGGATAACTCCAAAGCACATTCCACTATTCTGCCAGTAGCCTCAGGGTTTCAGAGTATCGTTTGCAGCGGAAAACGAGTGACAACCGTGATCTCATGAGCTTGGAAGTAGTGGTGCAGTTTCCTTGAGGCCATAGTGAGGCCAAAGTTCAACTTCTGCACACTAGAGTACCTCGATCTAGCTCCCTGTAATAGGGAGCTGACGAAGTACACTGGGCGCTGCACCACTTTCTTCCTTGACACGTCCTTGGGGTTGTTCTCGTTGTCATGCTCATTGCTGTCCTGATCCTTCTCTAACTCTGCTGTTTTCTGCTCACTTTTTGCCTCATCCACTTCTCGTTGCGCTACCAAGCTCGCACTGACCACTTGGTTAGTTGCCGCCAGGTATAGCAACAATGGTTATTGGGGTTTGGATGCAATCAAGGTAGGTACAGATGATAACTAGGCCTTCAACTCCTGCAAAGCTGCATCTGCTTCCGGGGTCCACTTCATAGGCCCTGCCTTCTTCAAAATTTTAAAGAACGGAGGGCACGCTCGACAGACTTGTAGATGAATCTGCCTAGCACGACAACACATCCTGATAAGCGCCTCATATCCTTAATTGTCCTTGGCGCCTGGGTATGCTCAATGGCTTTGATCTTGTCGGGGTTAGCTTCGATCCCCCAATGGGACACGAAGAAACCAAGTAGCTTGCCGGAGGGAACACCAAGCACACACTTCTCCGGATTAAGCTTCAAATTGATCTTGCATAGATTAGCAAATGTCTCCTCCAAATCCTGGATAAGGGTAGCCTTATCCTTGGTTTTGACCACTATATTATCCATATATGCTTCTATAGCTCTCTGTAACTATGGCTCAAAACCAATCTGGACTACCCTTGCAAAAGTGGACCCGTCACTCTTTAATCTGAATGGCATGTGGACAAAGTAGTACATACCACATGGAGTGATGAATGACGTCTTCTCTTCATCTTCTTTGGACATGAAGATTTTATTGAGATCTGTGAAATCAATGCAAAGCCTCCACTTCCTATTAGCCTTCCGGACTATCACTGGGTTTGCCAACCATGTAGGATGTAGTACTCCTCTGACCAAACCAGCTGCCTCCATGTTTTTTATCTCTTCGGCAATGAACTGCTGCCTCTCCAAGGCCTGCTTCCGGACTTTCTACTTGACAAGTCGGGCATGTGGGTAGACAGCAAGGTGGTGCTTGATTACCTCCCTGGGAACACTGGGGATATCAGATGGTTGCCAGGCAAACACATAGATATTCGCCCGCAGGAAGGCAACAAGCGCACTTTCCTATTTTTCATCAAGGGTGGCACTGATGGTGAAAGTACCATCAACGTCAGCCAGCCCTGCCGGGACCTTCTTCACTTGGGGTGCAGCAATATTGGATCTCTTGCTGTTGGAACACTCTGGGACGTCGTCAAAGGGTGCCATGCACTCGGAGAGAGCGTGCTTCCCAGACTCCTTGCCAGAGGCCATACAGTCCCTCATCTTTCCTTTGTTTTCCTTGGCGGGAACTACCGCTGCCGCTGCCTCTGCCACGACTATATCCCAGTACATCTTGTCCACACAAATAACTGCATCATTCTCATCTGATGGGATAGTGATGACTCCCAGTGTCCCGGGCATCTTCAATGTGTTGTAATCATAGTGGGATGCCTCCATGAACTTGGCCAGGGCTAGGCATCCAAGAACCCCATTGTACGACAGGGGGAGATCAACCGCATCAAACACAATCTTCTCAGTCGGATAGTTCAGTTCTCCCCCAAATGTCACCGGCAACATAATCTTCCCTTTAGGATGGCTCTTGCCGAGATTAACTCCTTGGAACGTGCCGGTAACCTCTAGCTCTTATTCTCCTATCTGAAGCTTGCTGATGACTGGCGGGGAAATCAGATTCAACCCGGCCCCGCCATCCACTAACATCTTTGTGACGTTGAGGTTGTGAATTATTGGGGAGACCAACAATGGCAAATATCCTACCGCAGTGGTGCGTCCAGGGCGATCCTCCTCGTCAAAGATGATGGGTGTGCAGGACCATTTGAGCGGCTTCCAGGCCTCTACCGCTGATTCCACGACATTGATCTCTCGTGCCTATCGCTTGAGCTGGCGGTGGGAGGCGTGCAAAGATGCACACCCATCAATGCATAGGGCGTCAGTGGCCTTCTGAAACTTCTGCTCACTGGTTTCCTCTTCATCCCCTTCATCACTCACATCATCAGAGATTTCCTTCTCTTGACCCCTGGCGGGCTTTCCTTGGTTACAAAAGGGTTTGCCGGGGCGATTTGCTTCACCGCCTCGGCCCTTAGCGCCAGCGGCATTCTGACCTTTTTCCTTGTCATGCTTATCATATTCTTCCCTCTGTTTCTTGACAAGCTGCTCAACCTGGTAACACTCCTGAAGGTCGTGGCCCTTGGTCTGATGGATCTTGCAGTACGTCCCATCGCATTTCCCAGCTTTCTCGATGGCAGCGGCTTCCCGGCAGGCAACGCAAGCGGCACCTTCCTTGCCCGGGGCCTTAGCCTTGGCCTTCTTGCCGGTACTAGGTGTACCCGAACCTTCCACAGTCATCACTGCCTTATCTCTTGGGTTACTATGCTCCTTGCCCTTCCTCTGACTGGTTGATTCATCCTCGTCCTCTAAATCAACATTGGTGCAATCTTCCTCTTCGGGAAACTCCCTTCCTTCCTCCATCCGAGCACACTTATCCACCAGTGTGTATAGCGCCTTCACAGTCTTGGGCAACCACACGTTCATCTTGGAACGAATGCGACGATTGTGCACATTGGACCGAAAAGATGCTATAACGGCTGTCGGATGGATACTTGGAATATTTCTATGAACTTTACTTAATCTCTGCAAATACTTATGGAGAGTTTCTCCTTCCTTCTACTGGAGGAGTTGCAGGCCGCTGGGCCTGCCGGGCTCTTGATGGCCACCGGTGAAGGCACCTATGAACTCGTGGCAGAGGTCTGTCCATGAAGAAATGGAGTTCTCCTGCAGGTGCATCAGCCAAGACCTCACATTGGACTTGAGGGCCAAAGGGAAGTAGTTGGCGAACACCATCTCATCTCTTCCCTCGGCAGCCTGAACAACGATGGTGTAGATGCTCAGGAACTCTGCCGGGTTCAGCCTCCCGTCGTACGTCTCAGGTATCTCTGGCTTGAGCATGCGAACGGACGGCCAACGGGCTTGCCATAGTTCTCATGTAAAGGCAGGGTAGCCGACCTCGAAAGGCAGTCACCCGCCAACAACGAGCACAGGCTTGTCGACGTTGAGGCCGTCGCACACATCGGTCGGGCGGAGGTCATCGCGACGTCGCTCTACGACGACGCGTGCATCTCCCCGCCGCCTATCCTCCAGGGCTCGACATTCACCCGGACGTGCTCGAGGGTTAGAAGAGGCCATTGAGATGTCGTCAGAATCTTGATTCTGCAGCGACCGCACCGGCTGTCATTGTGGGGACTGCACCATGGGGATGGCCCCCTCTATACGGCCAGCAGTACGGGCGGTTTCTGTCTCTTGGGGAGGTTGTGACGGGGCAGCTCATGGCGAGCCCCCAGCTTCGGCGAAACCAAACAGGCTTTGGATGGTGACACGCCATTCATCCATCTGCTCGGCTGCTCGCCGAAACCTCAATAGGAGCTGAGCTCGCGCCATAGCCTCCGTGGCTGTGCTTGGCATAAATGTTGATGACGTCGAGCTTACCGTCGTCTGGCTCCTAATAGTGCCAGCGGCGGCGGCGGTGCCGCGCCCACACTGCTGTGGGACGACCACCTTGGCAGTGGGGTTGCGCTGCGGTGGTGCTCGAGGGTCAGTGGCTCTGTCGAGCGCAGCGATCTGGTTGGCTCGTCTGGGAGGAGGCACATGCGCCGCGGTCGCTCCCGTGGTGGGGGCGGCTGGAGGGCGATGGCCTCCCCCTGACCGAGTGTCGTTGCTGTGGTTGTGCCCATCGGTGAGGGGATGGGGTGCGGATGGAGTGACCCCCTTGCCCATACCTTGCGGAGCGTGACCGTCGAGGTGCTGCTGATGTTGTTCTCCTTCGATATCTCCTCCCCGTGTCGGCCGCGGGGGAAGTGGTGATGGCACCACCTGCTCCAACCACGTCCCCAGTAGCATTCACATCCTCATGTGCCCCCGCATCTCCCGCGACATTAGAGGCCGTGGGGCAGTGGATCCTTCGAGGTGGATGGATGGGCCGAAGCACCAGACTTCTTCTTGGGTGCCATGGTCGATGGCGTCGTTGAAGATGAAGATGGTGATGAAGATCATGCGCTGCGCGTGCTTTCAGGTTCACGCAAGCGATCCCCTACCTGGTATGCCAAAGATGTCGCGGGATATCCGCGACCACCTATGGGACCGGGAGGCCCCTTGCTGGTTCGACATGTGGACATCGCGTTGCACGACAACACTACATAGAGCACACAAGCAATTTACCCAGGTCCAGGACGCCGCGAGGCGGAAACCCCTACTCCTACTTTGGTGGATTGATGGTGGAATGGAGGTGGTGAAGAATAGTACACTTTCCCGGCAGGGGTTGCCTTAGGGCAGTAGCGACTACGCGCATATGAGGGTGTGGGTTCATCAACTTTCCAACCCTTTCTACGGTTGACATGGGCCTCCTTTTATAGATTAAGGGGTCACCACAATGGCCAAGTAGTCATTATGCACTGATATGATAGCAAACAGTGCTATCATACCTAACTTTGCGGGCTGACAGGGCGTATTAAATGCACCGCTTAGTGTCACATGACTGGCTGCCCAGCAAGGCTTGCCGGGCTATCTTGCCAGCTCCCCTCCTGTTCTCTTGACACGTCACAGGACATGTGTCATCTATGGGTTTCTTCTGTAGGAAATGGCTACCATGTGGCGAATGGCTACCACTTAATCATCTTGCGACTTGACACCACACTGATGGACGACGTGGGTCACGCTGGAGTGGTTGGTGAGTTGGTTTTTCCTCCATGAGCCTCGGCAGGCCCTGCCGGGGCACCTCGGGCGTCTGCTTCTTGGGGTGGCCTTGCCCCCTGCCGGGCTCGCCTGTCCGGCAAGGGAGGCCCTTCTCTTGGCGATATCTTGCTTCTATGGTTGGCCTTAGTCTCTCTGAGTTGCATGTTGGTGCTTTGAATCTCTTGGTCCTTGCACTCTGTCTTGGGCCGGTGCTTCAATCTTTATTCTTGTGCATGTGCACAGTCTGGGTAACAGAGCCAGGTTTTGTTGCACCGACACATGGGTATTCTCGGACTTTGTTTTCGGCGGTCCCCTTGGGTTGAGGCCTTCTCGGGCCTCCCTCATCTTGTTCTTCTTCCTCTCTTTCTTCTTCAGCACCTTATTCGGCGCCACGGTAGCATCTCCTTCAACAGGGCCGACATGGGGTCTTCAGGCAGCGGGGCCAGACTGTCAATCCACGCGAGTTTCTCAAGCCAACCCTTGTTAAAAGATAAATACCCGAACATAAAAGGATAAAACTTCGTCACCTCCCTATGAGGGTGCGCGACATCGAGGCCAATGTCCTCCTCCTTTGCCGGCCACTCCTTCTGGGGCTTAAATAGCACCTTCTACAACCTGTCGTGGGTGGTGCCATAGAAACGGAGCATGGTGGCTGGGTCCTCGGGCTTGTAGGACCACATTGGGGCCACCCCTTGTTGGCAAGAAAGGAGGCGGTGGTAGAGCATCACCTGAACCACATCGGTCAGCTGGGCGCCCGTCCTTATCATGCTGTAGACGTGCTTCTGTAGTGACTCCACCTCCGTGGGTGACCCCCAATCGAGGCCCTTCTTGGTTTCCGAGGTTAGCCTCGCGGGAGGTCCGGATCTGAATTCGGGAGCCCTGCCAAGGCCATTTTTTCAAATAATAAAATTTCTTATTAATTTTCAAAAAAATTATGTCAATTTTATTTTTTTCAAAAATAATACATAGTCAGCCATCTAGTTGCCGACTGGATCCAGTCGGCCATCTATCGGCTAACAGCAGGCCGATTGGGCTCCTGCCCACTCCTGTCGGCTAACTGTTGGCCGATTGGAACTAATTGGCTTACAGTAGGCCGACCGTAATTAATTGGCTTATAGTAGGCCGATTAGTTCTAATTGGCTCTCTCTAAGCTAATAGGTGCATGCCTCATTTTCTCATCCCTAATTTTCTTGCTTCTGGGTACTAAGGTGGGTAAGCATTGTAGTGTAGTCTCGTACTCTAGCCAAGATATGTCCAAATCCGGATATCCTTTTAAGTTGTATGTTTCCTCTCTTAGCCTCGTACTCTTAGGACTAAGTTTCTTACTATAAGTTTCCTGCATCGAGAGTACGAGACTAAGAGAGGAAACATACAACTTAAAAGGATATCCAGATTTGGACATATCTTGGCGAGAGTACGAGACTACACTACAATTCTTACCCACCCCACTGCTCCGAAGCAGGAAACTTAGGCCTGAGAAAATGGGGCATGCAACCATCAACTTACATGAAGACAATTAGAACTAATCGGCCTACTGTAAGCCAATTAGTTTCAGTCGGCCTACTATAAGCCAATAAGTTCCAGTCGGCCAACAGTTAGTTGACAAGAGTGGGCAGGAGCCCAATCGGCTTGCTGTTAGCCGATAGGGTACTAATCGGCCTACTCTTGGCCAGCAAGATCCAGTAGGCCACCAGATGACCGACAATGTATTATTTTTGAAAAATAATAATTCATCATAATATTTCTGAAAATTAATTAAAAAATGAACAATTTTTTAAAAAATAGCCTACCCAAGCCGCGTCGCACGGTTCGGTGATGTAGATCCACTCTTTCTGCCACACCTTGACGGTGTCTATGAATGTGCTCTCCGGCCACTCGACCCGAGTGAGCTTGCTAATCATTGCCCCCACAGTCCACTTGCTCGTCGTCGACTATCTTCGGCTTGACGTTGAAGACCTTCATACATAAGCGAAAGTGTGGCTGGACCCGCAAAAGGCCTCACAACTGATGGTGAAGGCCCAGATGTGCAGAAAGGTGTTCGGGGCCAGATTGTGGAAATCTAGCCTATACAAGAACATCAATCCCCTAACGAAGGGGTGGAGCGGGAAGCCGAGGCCCCGGATGAAGTGGGGGACGAACACCACCCTCTCGTCTGGTTGAGGCATTGGGACGACATAGACCTCTTCTGGAGCCCGATGAATGGCGTTGGCTGGGAGGTAACTGACACGCTTCAGATCCTCGATGTCATCGTTGGTGATGATCGAGGCCTCCCACTTGCCTTTCGCACCAGATCCGGCCATGGACGAATTGAGGGAGTGGCTAAAAGGGAGTTTTTTTGAAGGATGGGTCGGGGCGCAGATTGCGAAAGCAATGGCGAGAGGAAAGAGAAAGCGTACAACGATAGTGGTGCTTGTTTCCCTTTTATAAGCAGTCGTAATACCAAGAGTCCTTTTACTATGCTGCAGGCCTCGCCGCTTCCCGATATAATCATGATGTTATGGGCGAGTGGGATAACCAAAATCATTGATCATGTACACTAAAAACGGGCACGATCTCCGTATTGATGGGACGTGCCAATGGAGGAACTGCCTTGAACCGCAAATCGAGTTCTCACAACGGTTCAGTTTTTGTGACTGACCGTGACCTTTCACCAAAAGTTGTCAGGCGAGGGCACTATTCACACTTGAGCGGTTGGCCTTCGAGACTAAGCAATATCTACGATTAGGATTCCCAATATAACCCAGTTAAACACATGGACGAACTTAGCTAAGCCACTTTTGGTGCCTTGGCTAAGGGGAATTACTCCGAATAGAGAAGGGGAGAAGAACTCGCCCTGCAAGCCGAAGACTTCAGGTGCACGAGGAACTCCGGGATTTATGAGACACCAGCGTTGGAGGCTAGTTCGGAGGCTACTGAGGAAGTCCCGGACTATGGGGTCCTCGGGCTGCCGGTCTATCTCTTATAGCCCAGACAGGTGGGCTGTTGTACGACTACTACAAGGCCGAGCTATAAGGTGATTTCGTATCCAGAGAGGAAACTAGCGACGCCTTGGTGTGCCCTCTAATACGTCCATTTTGCATCATGATTTTATATTGACATTTATTGCATCATGGGCTGTTATTAGACATTATGGTACATTACTTATGCCTTTTCTCTCTTATTTTACAAGATTTACATGAAGAGGGAGAATCTGGCAGCTGGAATTCTGGACCGGAAAGGAGCAAATATGAGGGACCTATTCTGCGCAACAACAAAATTCTAGAAGATTTACAGAGTATTATTTTGGAATATAGAAAAATATTGGGTGAATAAAATACCTAAGGGGGCCCACCAGGTGGCCACAAGCCTAGGGGACGCGCCCTACTCCCCTAGGCGCCCCCTAGGGCTTGTGGGCCCCCTAGCAGATATTCGGTGCCCATCTTCTGCTATATGGAGGGTTTTGACCTGGAAAAAATCAAAAGGAAGCTTTCGGGATGAAGCACCACCGTCTCGAGGCGGAACCTGGGAAGAAGCAATCTAGGGCTCCAGCGGAGCTATTTTGCCGGGGAAACTTCCCTCCCAGAGGGGGAAATCGAAGCTGTCATCATAACCAACGATCCTCCCATCAAGAGAGGGTCAATCTCCATCAAATTCTTCACCAACACCATCTCCTCTCAAACTCTATTTCATCTCTTGTATCCGATCTTTGTCTCAAAACTTCAGATTGGTATGTGTGGGTTGCTAGTAGTGTTGATTACTACTTTTGTTGATGCTAGTTGGTTTATTCCATGGAAGATCGTATGTTCAGATACTTAATGATATCAAATACCACTCGGATTATGAACATGAACATGCTTTGCAAGTAGTTATGTTTGTTCCTGAGGACATGGGAGAAGTCTTGTTATAAGTAATCATGTGAATTTGGTATTCGTTCGATATTTTGATGAGATGTATGTTGTCTTTCCTCTAGTGGTTTTATGTGAACGTCGACTACATGAAACTTCACCATGATTTGGGCCTAGGGGAAGGCATTGGGAAGTAATAAGTAGATGATGGGTGTCAGGCCCCAATTGTAAGTCACACCGACCTAGCATGTAACACATCATATCACTTTGCGGCCTCACACACGGTATTCCCACGGGTGCCACCTTACCTGGCCCGGGACCGTTTGTGCCTTTTGGCTCACGTATATGATAGTGTCGCTAGCATCCATATGATAGAGAATCCAGGCCAACATGACTAGTCGTGAATCCAAAGTGGCACTAACTTACAGGGACAGGCAAACATGACCCAGCAACGAACGCGTCGATCATCAACGTATGAACCCAAGTCATAGCAAGCTACAAGGACTTAAAGGAACAACACGTGACATTTCCCCGAAGGGACACACACAGGAATGAAGAAAGACACATGCCGGCCAGCCTAAGTGTTCCGGAGCAGTAGCAAGCTACCATGGCTCAGTGGAAGCACTAGGAGACATTTCCCCGTAAGAGAGGCTACCAAGAATAAACAACTAGGTTGTCGGATCCCACACATAGCAATACACATTACATGTTCGCATAACATGCAAGTATGTGATGTACAACATGGCAACACAACATAACTAAACAACTCTTATAGATAAAGGCCCAGAAGACCCACATAACATTTATTACAAATAGGGGTCACATGACCCAACATACAGAGCATACAAGCAAAGGAAGCATAATATGTCTGAGTAGAGACAACTACAAATGAAAAAGGCTGAGAAGCCTGACTATCCACAAGATCCTCCCAAGGGTAAAAGATCGAAGCTGAGGTAACAAGCTAAACCTCAAAGTCCACGTGGAACTACTAGTGAAACTGAGGTCTCCCTGCAAAACATAAATTAAGCAAACGTGAGTACAAATGTACCCAGCAAGACTTACATCAGAACTAGCTACATATGCATTAGTATCAGCAAAGGGGTGGTGGAGTTTAACTGCAGTAAGCCAGCTTTGAATCAGTGGCTATCCTATACTACGACTGTTGGTAACTCTTTTGAGGTGGCGCACATGAGTCCACATATTCACCATATCAATACACCACTATGGATCCGCTCCCGTCTTCATACGAGAAGGCCATCCATAGCACTCATGCTTATCTTGCGTATTTTAGAATATCCACTTTCACTTGTCTATGAACTGCATAAGAAATCCAGTATTCCATTACCACAGACGCGGCTATTCGAATAGATCATTTATAACCCTGCAGACCATGACCTGACTAACCACACAAGTCTCTAGTCCAGGTATATCGCCTATTCAGGTTCCATCTGCAGGGAGTCTGGCTGAGGTTTCCACTACGGCCCCAAACGATGTGTGCAGGGTTCCCGAGCCCACCAAACGGGTGCCCTGGTACACCGTGCCACTTGCCTACCACATCATAGACCACCCCTAGGGTCAGCACTATGCACGGCCTCCAACATACTACAAACACTAGAAACTACTTGCAACTCCAGGACATAGGACAGGGGGGTTATTAAGTCGAGTAGGGTCATATTTCCAGGCCCAACATGTGGAAGTAGTTGTTCTTGGATCACAAACACAGAACTCAGTTCCTGAGTACGATTTCCATGAGACAGCCCACCATCTACTCCTACATGGCCTCTCACAACTACCTTTACCAAATCGTGTTCACACACTTAGCTCTCAACAGTAGGACATGATGAACACATTCCAATTCATCCCCGATGAATCAGACGTGACACACCTCTAAGCAATAGCAGGCATGACAAGCAAGCATAAATGAGTAGGCACATCATGGCTCAAACAAGTCCTACTGATGCTAGTGGGTTTCAACTATTTACTGTGGCAAAGACAGGTCATGCAGAGGAAAGGGGTTCAACTAGCACAACACGTAACAATTGAATCGTTGTTGTCCTAATGTAGTAAAAGAGAGCAGGAGCGAGAGAGTGTGATTGTATCCGAATGTTCAATGGGGGTTGCTTGCCTGGCACTTCTGAAGATAGCAAAGTTCTTCATCGGTGTCATCGAACTCATTGTTGGAACCACATCTACTGAGAGGGGACAAAAACCGACATACAAAGAAGAAACACAATCAATGCAATGCAACAACATGATGAATGATCATGACATGGCAATATGCTGTGATTTGAGCTAATGCAACTAAAACCAGAAGGGTTTGAGCTTATTTGAACCAAGGGTTCAAATTCAAACTCAAGTTATGAATTTACAAAGTGCGTTAACTTGTTTTGATGTATACAGCAAGGTTAAGTTGCTTGCATGAAACTAGTACCAATGGATATATTGGATTTTTCTGATAAATTTTCATATATAAATTATTTCAATAGGAGTTATGGTTGATTTTATATGAATTTTAGAAGCTTTAAACATTTTATGAAATTTCATGGATTATTTTTAATTCAGAAAATGATTTACTATGTCAGCCTAATGTCAATGTGACGTCGGCAGGTCAATGGAGGTCAGCGAGGTCAAACTTGATGCGTGGGACCCACTGGTCAGTGACTAGGCTGATTAACAGTGCTAATTAAGGTTTAATTTTGGCTAACCCAAAATTAGCAGGGGGCTGGTCCCACCTGTCATTAACCCGGGTCAAACGAGGTCAACTCGCCGGCGCCTTGACGTTGGCAATGACAAGCGCGGCGAAGGGACTCGAAACAAGCGATCGGGCATCATTTCGGCCAGGGTTTGTTGCGTTAGAATGCACACACTGGCGCGCATCGAGTGGTGGCGGCGAGAGGTGCTGGGGTGGCCGGAAAAGTGGCCGGCGATGAGGTTCCACGGTGGCAGCAGCTCGGGCATTCTTGGGATGGCGCTACATAGCATGGGAGGAGGCGTTGCGGTTGTCTATGGGCTCATGAGATCGTGCTAAGCACGATGGGGTGCTTAGGCACGAGCTGCGGTGGTTGTGGCCACGGAGGCGAGAAGCTTGGCGGCGGCGTAGGTCGGTCTCCGTCGGGAAAATGAAGTGCAGAAGAGGGGGGGTTGGGGAAGGAGCTCACGTCGACTACAGGAGGCGTCGAAGCGGGCTCGGGGAAGGCTCGAAGCAGACGGCACAACCATGGCGATCTCGGCTTCCCGAGGTCGAAGATGACGACGGGGAGAGCGTTCAAGGGCGTCCTGCGGCTTGTGGATTGTCGGGGGGGGTGTTGGAGACGAAGGCGGACCTCTTGGGCATGTCGGGGAGGCGAGGCAGTGGTTGTGGCTATGGAGACGACTAGTGGCAGCGACGAGAGCGTTCGGTCACAGGAGAGAGAGGGCGGCAGACGAGGGGAGGAGCACGGGAGAGAGAGAGAGAGAGGGGCCCGGGGGTGCGTGGCGCCTCTAGGGAGGCACGGGAGGAAGCAGGGATGCACGAGGTGGCCTGGGCGCGTGCCTGCCCGCGGCGACCACGCGCGCGCGTCCTCCTGGTAGGAGCTTGAAGACGGTGGCGCTGGTGGGTGGGCCTATTCACTAGAAAAAAGACACATCCGTGACATTTTGGGCCGAACGATTTTTTTTCTATCATGCTTATGACACTTCTATGACGATAATTGTGACAAAATCCGGTATCATCATAGATGTGGTGGGGTCCTACTTCTACGACAGAAAATCATGACAAAAAAAGGGTTTTCCGTCCTGGGCGGCCAATGACGCAGCTGCATGACATTCTTTGGGCCGTCCGTGACGGAGAAAACTGTGGTAGAAGCAAGGGCGAGGAAAATATCGGGGGAGTTCCCATTTACGGTGGGTGGTCGAGGGCTGAGCCATACGCGTTTCTCTCGTACGTACACGCGCGTGTGTGAGGCGTTGCACTCGAACTGAACCCGAGCGAGGCATTGGGCTCTAACTGAACCCGAGCGATTGCACTGCATGCTAGCATTACTGAACCCGAGCAATCGATCGATCCCTTGCTATTAACTGAACCCGAGTGATTCCTTCGCCACTTCTGCTAACTGAAGTCGACCGATGCTGCCTCTGGATGAACAGTGAGCGTTGCTGGGGGTGGATGAATAGTTCCCGGTGGGGTTTGGATGAACAGGAACCCGTGGTTGTTGCCGCTGGATGAACAGGACCCCAATCAATCGATCCGGTGGAGGGGTGGATGAACAGGACCCCATAGAGGGGTGGATGAACAGGACGACCCCGTGGAGGGCTGGTTGAACAGTAGCCGGTGGAGGGCTGGATGAATAGTAGCCCATGGAGGGGTGGTTGAGCAGGACCCCATGGAGAGGGCTGGTTGAACAGTAGCCAGTGGAGGAGCGTGCGGTGGAGGCTGGATGAACAGGAGACTGAGTCGTAGGTGGAGGCTGGATGTAACGCCCCGGATGTAATTTACCATATTCGTATTCCAACTCTTGCCATTTTTGGCTCTAAGTTATGATATTCCCTCGTGGTTGGGTTTTGTCTTCGTTTTGCATTTTTTCCATGTCATGCATCTCATATCACGTCATCTTGTGCATCGCATTTGCATGCGTGTTCGTCTCATGCATCCAAGCATTTTCCCCGTTGTCCGTTTTGCGATCCGGCACTACTATGTCCTCTAGCGTCCCTTTTTGCCTCTTTTTGTGTGCGGGTGTTAAACGTTCTCGGATTGGACCGAGTTTTTCCAAGCGGCCTTGGTACACCACCGGTAGACCGCCTGTCAAGTTTCGTGCCATTTGGAGTTTGTTTGATACTCCAACGGTTAACCGAGGAACCGTAAAGGCCTCGTGTGTGTTGCAGCCCAACACCCTTCCAAAGTGGCCCAAAACCCATCCAAACCCCCTCCATCCTCTCGGTCGTTCGATCACGATCGCGTGGCATCCCCCTCCGAAATTCGCAGTCCCGAAACCCTAGACCTAGTCCCTCTCCATTCCGGACACGTCCAGACGGAGCCGGACGCGTCCGCTACCGCGCCCGTCCAACGGCAGACCGCCACGTGGCCCGGCCACCGCCCGTCGCCGCCGGCCCGCTCGGCCCCGAGGCCGGCCCCCGCGGCCCGGTCACCGCCGCCTCCCTCGCCGCGCCTCCGTGTCGGCCGCCACCTCCCTCGCCGCGCCGGCACCTGGGTGCCGCCGACGCCGCTCCGTCCTTCGCCCGCGCCGGATCCGCACCCGTGGACTCCGGCGACCGACTCCGTCGACCCGGCCCCGCCGTCCTCGAGCCCGCCGGTGCCTCCCCGAGCTCGCTCTGGCCCCCCTCCTTCCACAACTCCGGCGAAGCATCTCCGACCGTCCTCGTGGACCGCGCTAGATCTGGATCTGGAAGTTTAGGGTTGACCCGAAATACTCTAAGTCCTTTTCTCTTATTTTTTTCAAGCATTCTTCATCATGCCATATCTCTGTCACCGTAGCTCCGTTTTGAGCGTGCCATATATCAAATTGTTCTTCTGGATGTGCTCTTCATTTTGTTCCATTGCATCATGCTTGTTTGAGTCCATCTTGATACATAAAATGCTGTTGCAAGAGTGCTATAAAATGTTAGTTCCTGATTCTTATCATATTATGAGCTTTTGTCATTTTTGCCATGATTAATGTGTGCTTCATATGAGCATGAGCTCTACATGTGTTTTGGGATATGCCATGCCATCTTTACAGGGGTATATGCCATGTATTTTTGTGATCAATTTGGTGACTAGCACATGCATGCAAAGTAGCTCTCGTGATGTTGCTGATTTCAGGGACTTAGAATTTCACTGTCATTTCCCTGTTGTTATTTTTTATGCCATGTATTCATGCTGCTACAGAGTGATCCATGCCTCTTTTGAGTATGTTCAGTAAGGATGATTTGGGCATATGGTTGTGCTCTATCCATCCATGTACTTGTTTGCATTTATGGAGTACCCTAGCATGACTCAATCTTTCTCTACTTTTTCTATAAAATGTTCCTGGCAGATTGTTTAAGTGTTAATCAATTTTGCCAAGGTTGTTGTAGTTGATCCATGCATGCTATGAGATTGTTCCTGCGATGTTTAGCTTCTTGATCATGCCTTCTTGCTGGGTGTATGCTTAGTTTTTCATGCAATGCCTTGTGGTGAGTGCATCAAGCTCGCAAACATGCCTGCGTAACTCTGTTTTTTGTCATGTCCAGTTTTCTGCTAAGTCTGAATCTATTAACGGAACTTGCTATGTTAACATGGGTGCCATCATGTTTTCTGTGCCCTTTTGGCTTATGGTCAGTAAGGGACTTTTGTTATATGCTTCGAGTAGTTTTATGCCATGGCTTGTGTTGCTATGATCTCATCTTGTAGCATGTTGATATCTTGCTCTAAACATTGCTTCCTGATGTTAATTCCTGACATGTTGGTATTTTCACAAAGTCTGTGATGCTGTTATCTTTTGTACTTTTGCCATGCTTGTTTGAACCTGCTATTTTGTGATTTAGCCGTAGCTTAGTGTTCATCTTTTGTCAAGAATCTTGAGTAGATCACTTCCATGTGATTTTTTGTTATTTTAGAGTGCAGTGCAGTAGCTTACCTTCTTGTTGCATTCTAGATGGCATCGTGCTGTTAATCGCAGAATTGTGCCATTATTGTTTTGCTTGCCATTTGCAAACCGTGCATCCGTTTGCGGTGATCTTTATATCGATTTCGACCGAAATCAACTCATCTTTCTAGAGGCACTCTTGGTTTGCCAAGTTTAGGCATGGTTCAATCTTTTCCTTCCGGAGCATGCATATGCATTGCATAGCACATCCCGCATATCATTCCATGTTTTGCATCATGTTGCTTGCGCATTGCATCGTGGTTGATTGTGGTTTCCTTTGCTTGTGTTCCTGCCTTGGGTAGAGCCGGCAGACAAGTACGTGATCGAGGAACCCGTTGAGTACGCTTACTAGGATCAAGCTTATGTCAACACGGAGAACTTTGCACGCAAGATGAACATACCCTCGAAATACCTTTTATCTTTGCTTGCTAGTTGCTCGCTCTATTGCTATGCCGTGATACCTAACACTTGCGTTATCATGCCTCCCATATTTCCATGTCAAACCTCTAACCTACCTTGTCCTAGAAAACCATTGATTGGCTATGTTACCGCTTTGCTCAGCCCCTCTTATAGCGTTGCTAGTTGCAGGTGAAGATTGGAGTTTGTTCCTTGTTGGAACATTATTATTGTTGGGATATCATTATTATATCTTGTTTACTTTAATGCATCTATATACTTGGTAAAGGGTGGAAGGCTCGGCCTTATGCCTGGTGTTTTGTTCCACTCTTGCCGCCCTAGTTTCCGTCATACCAGTGTTATGTTCCTTGATTTTGCATTCCTTACGCGGCTGGGTTATAATGGGAACCCCTTGACAGTTCGCCTTGAATAAAACTCCTCCAGCAAGGCCCAACCTTGGTTTTACCATTTGCCACCTAAGCCTTTTTCCCTTGGGTTCCGCGGACTCAAGGGTCATCTTTATTTTAAACCCCCGGGCCAGTGCTCCTCTGGGTGTTGGTCCAAACTAGAGCCCCTTGCAGCACCACCTCGGGGAAACTCAAGGGTTGGTTTTAGTTGTATGGATTGCTTATCGGGTGTGCCCTGAGAACGAGATATGTGCAGCTCCTATCGGGATTTGTCGGCACATTCGGGTGGCTTTGCTGGTCTTGTTTTACCATTGTCGAAATGTCTTGTAACCGGGATTCCGAGTCTAATCGGGTCATCCTGGGAGAAGCAATAGCCTTCGTTGACTGTGAGAGCTTATGATGGGCTAAGTTGGGACACCCGTGCAGGGTTTTGAACTTTCAAAAGCCGTGCCCGCGGTTATGGGCAGATGGGAATGTGTTAATATCCGGTTGTAGAAAACCTGACACTTAACTTAAATTAAAATGAATCAACAGCGTGTGTAGCCGTGATGGTCTCTTTTCAGCGGAGTCCGGGAAGAGAACATGGCCTCGTGTTATGCTTGAACGTAAGTAGTTTTCAGGATCACTTCTTGATCTTTGTAGCTTCTCGACCGTGCTTTGCCTTCTCTTCTCGCTCTCAATTGCGTAAGTTAGCCAGTATATATGCTAGTGCTTGCTGCAGCTCCACCTCACTACCTTTTTCCTACCCATAAGCTTAAATAGTCTTGATCGTGAGGGTGTGAGATTGCTGAGTCCTCGTGACTCACAGATTACTTCCAAAACCATATGTAGGTGCCGATGATGCCATTCCAGGGGATGCAACCGAACTCAAGTGGGAGTTCGACGAGGATTCATGAGGTTACTATGTTTCCTTTCCAAACGATCAGTAGTGGAGCCCAGTTGGGGCGATAGGGGATCTTATGCATTTGGGGTTGTCTTTATTTTGGTTCCATAGTCGGACCTTGATTGTATTCTGGATGATGTAATGTTATATTTATGTAACGCCCTCGATGCGGCTATATCTCCCACGTGTCGAAGCACGACTTAGAGGCATAACCGCATTGAAAGCAATGTCGCAAGTGAGGTAATCTTCACACAACCCATGTAATACATAAGGGAAAAAGATACATAGTTGGCTTACAATCGCCACTTCACACAATCACATGAATAAAGCATTACATCAACCAGATACAATCAGGGTCCGACTACAGAACCAAAATAAAAGAAGACTACCCCAAATGCTACACAGATCCCCGATCGTCCCAACTAGGCTCCACTACTGATCAACTAGAACAAAACAACACAAAGGACAAGGTCTTCATCGAGCTCCTCCTTAAGCTTGGTTGCGTCACCTGCTCGGTAACATCGGCACTTGCAAACTGGTTTTGGAAGTATCTGTGAGTCACGGGGACTCAGCAATCTCACACCCTCGCGATCAAGACTATTTAAGCTCATAGGTAGGGTAAAAGGTATGAGGTGGAACTGCAGCAAGCGACTAGCATATTTGGTGGCTAACATACGTAAATGAGAGCGAGAAGAGAAGGCAAAAGCACGGTCGAGAAACTATGATCAAGAAGTGATCCTAGAACAACCTACGTCAAGCATAACTCCAACATCGTGTTCACTTCCCGGACTCCGCCGAGAAGAGACCATCACGGTTACACACGCGGTTGGTGCATTTTAATTAAGTTCAACTTTAGGATTTCTATAACCGGACATTAACAAATTCCCATCTACCCATAACCGCGGGCACGACTTTCGGAAGTTCATGACCCTACAGGGGTGTCCCAACTTAGCCCATCACAAGCTCTCACGGTCAACAAGGGATATTCCTTCCAGCGGGAAGACCCGATCAGACTCGGAATCCTGGTTACAAGACATCCTCGACAATGGTAAAACAAGTCCAGCAAGACCGCCCGATGCACCGACATCCTGATAGGAGCTGCACATATCTCGTTCTCAGGGCAACACCCGATGAACACTACGTACAGCTAAAACCAGCCCTCAAGTTTCCCCGAGGTGGCGCCGCAAGTGGCTCTGTTTCGGACCAACACTTAGACAAGCACTGGCCCGGGGGGGTTAAAATAAAGATGACCCTTGGGCTGGCCTAACCCAAGGGAAAAAAGGCTAGGAGGCGAATGGTAAAACCAAGGTTGGGCCTTGCTGGAGGAGTTTTATTCAAGGCGAACTGTCAAGGGGTCCCATTATAACCCAACCGCGTAAGGGACGCAAAATACGGGAACATAACACCGATATGACGGAAACTAGGGCGGCAAGAGTGGAACAAAACACCAGGCATAAGGCCGAGCCTTCCACCCTTTACCAAGTATATAGATGCATTAATTAAATAAGAGATATTGTGATATCCCAACAAAATAACCATGTTCCAACAAGGAACAAGCTCCAATCTTCACCTGCAACTAACAATGCTATAAGAGGGGCTGAGCAAAGCGGTAACATAGCCAAACAACGGTTTGCTAGGACAAGGTGGTTAGAGGCTTGGCTTAACAATATGGAAGGCATGATAAGAAACTGGTAGGTATCGCAGCATAGGCATAGCAAAAGAGCGAGCAACTAGCAAGCAAAGATAGAAGTGATTTCGAGGGTATGGTCATCTTGCCTGAGATCCCGCAAGGAAGAAGAACGAGTCCATGAAGAAGACAAACAGACGTAGTCGAACGGATCCTCACAATGCGACGTTATCCGAACTAACCCGAAGAAGCAACACCAGAAAGAACGCAAACCACATGGTAAACAACCATCACATAAGCATGGCACGATGCGCAAACAAGTATGATGCATGTCCGGTTTAATGAGGCATCGCATGGCAAAGTGCACAAACAATCCTACAAATTAAGTGGAGCTCAATATGCAACTCCGTTGCATATTGACGGAACACCACATCAAATATTTAGTTCTCTCTCAATTATGAACCCAACAATATTAAATGTAGCTAAACATGTCAAGAGGTGAAACATAACAAAATATACCATCTAAACAATTTAAATGGGGCCGGATATAACAAACAACAAATCCGGTAAATCCCCATATGCATTTAGCAATTTAATGCAACAACAATTTTAAACATTCTTGAAGTTGTTATCATGATGCGGATGACATGCAAGTTTTATGCAAAATTTATTAATAAGTTGATAAGAGCATATTATGAAGCATTTGTCATCGTGGCGGAAATGCAAAGGGGTGCCACGGCAACGATACGAAAATGGTGCCACAGCAGCGTTCCGGTTCCGGTAACTCGATTGAGATACCGATGCAAAGGAGAAGTGTGCGGATCCGTGCAAAAGATGGTGGGGCGCTCCCGGATTCCGGGTGTCCCACGAGTTGGTGACAAGGAAACGAGTGACAATTTGGACTCTGTGCAAACACGAGCATCTCAAACATCGCAAGCATTCGTTCACGGACGTCGTCTCGGGGTTATACCGTCCGAGCATGCAAAGGGGACGGTTCTCGTTCATAGAGGGAAGTAGGCATTCTCGCGACGGCGGTAGTGGAAGTAGTCGTTCTCGCTTCGTAGATGCTCACACTCCGTAGGTGTTCGGGGTTAATAAGGAACTTGCCGTCCACGGGTCTTCGAGGGTCGACGATACATGTTCTGTAAACGTTCGAGCGGCGGTAGTGGTACACATTCACGGAGTAGGTCATACACGTCGATGGTCTTATCGGAACCTCGTCAACGTTCGCGATCCACCATGGTGATCTGAAGGGGTACTTGGCGTCATGGTACTTGGGTCTTCGGACTTGCCGGTCTCGGTTCTTGCGATAGTAGTTGTAAAAGGTCATAGTGGGAGGTAGTGGTACTCGCGAACTTGTCGGGTCCACGGTGACGGTAGTGGAACCTCACGGATTCGTGGCCTCCGGGCGGTCTCGGTCTTGACGGAGGGGTACTTGACGCATCCCGGATATATAGTCGTACACGGTGTTACATGTAGCCGAACTTGAGGTGGTCTTGGCGTCGGACTTGCCGCGTTGGGACATAACCATGGCGAGGTTCAACAGCTACCCCACGTCCATGATGAAAAACGGAGCTCGGGCAAAGAGTCTAAACAGCTAGCAGGGGCGTGGGTGGAGCAACAACATAACACCAGCAAAGGCCATGGCGACATGGAGCCTTGGGCGCCATCAGGGTGGAAGGGTGTGGTTCCTGCCAAGCTCTCGGAGGGCTCGACCATGGAGGTAGGAAGGTGACGACACTGGGGATCGGTGCTGGGGCTCCGGCGAACTTCGGCAACGCAGACGACGAAGGGAGCGAGCGGCGCGAGGCTCCTGCTGGGCGCTCGAGGTGGCGCAGGCACGCCGGAGCCAGCGGACGAGATGCAGGTCACCGGGAGGTTCGGTAGGGGCGCGGGGCAGCTCGCGGAAGCACCGATGGTCGAGGACAGCAAAGCAGAGGAGGCCGACGAGGGGATTGGGCGTCGGGTCGACCTCCGGTGGCGGCGGAGCTAGGGCTCACCGGAGCAGGGGGCCGTGGCTCCATGGGGCGGCGCTCGGGGTAGGAGCCTCGGACACAGGGACTTAGCGCGGCGGCTCCTCAACGCAGGAAGCGGCGGCGATGGTGGCCCGCGGCAGCGAGGGCGCATGACGGCAGGGAGGATCGAGGAGAGCTGCTGTTGCGAAAGAGAAAGAGAGATCGAGGGAGATGGGGTCGGGCAGAGGAGGGGTAGAGCATGGTGCCTCCTCTCCTGGCGGCACGAGGGGCAAGCGAGAGGGAGTGCTGGATGAGGGGATCGGGAGATTGGGCTTAGATTAGATGGGCTAGATGGGCCTAGGGTTAGAAGGGAAAAGGCTGGCCTAAAGGCCGGTGCAGATGGGCCGCGGGGATAGGCAGGGGTGCGGCTGGGCCTAGGGATGGGCCCTAGAGGCTGGCCTGCTGGGCTCTCTCCTCTCTCTCCTTCTATTCTTTTAAGAGAAAAGAAATAGAGAGAAAAAAAGGAGGGTTAAGGAAAAGGATTTTGAGCATGGGGATAATTTTCCCGAACTCAGAAAAATATGCTCGTTCCGAGAAAAATAGAAAAAGCCCGGTCGAACAAAAGATTTCAAACTCATCTGAATTTAATTCAAATGGGTTTGAACTGGGACGAGGTTTCTCGAGTGACAAAAAATGTTGAAATTTTAGGTGAAGCTCCAGAAATTGATGAAAGGATATAAGGCAAGGATAGAGAGTCAAAAATCGAAGAAGAAAAGGCCAAGGAATTAATATGCAAGTGTGTTATAGGTGATTCCAAAGTTAATGTAATATTTATAATAGCTCTCTAAATATCGAGAGGATATGTTGTAAAGAGAATCACCATGTGAATTCCCTCGGTTTAAATGGATCAAAGGTCCATGCCATCATTTAGTTGAGTTAAGAAAAAAATGACATAATGGCAAGAAGACATGATGCAATGCACATGATGCAAAGAACCAAAACAAAACATGACAACACTCGGGAACATGGAAGGCATCTGAAGCTCCAGTCTTGGGGCATCACAACACTCCACCACTATGAGAGGATCTCATCCCGAGATCTAGGATGGCACCGGAGGGACAACGGAAGAGAAAGAGAAAAGGTAAAACTAAGTTGCTTCTTTGACAAATGAGTGAAACCAAAGAACCTTGAGAGGTTGAACCATATCGAGAAAAGAATACAACAAAGATTAACGAAGTTGAAAACACTCCATTAGAAAAGAGGAACAAGGAACATTACGAGAACCTTGAGGTTCAAGGGCAAGATATATATATTGAAACCACTCCAGTTAAGTCAAGATAGAGAAGGATTAAGAATGATATAATTTGGACAGCACTCCGACTGAAAATGAAAGGAACTAAAATCATGAACTTGACAAGATGAGAGGATACTTGAATGGAGGACACGACACTCCGGTTAAAAGGATAAGCAAAATAAAGAACATGATGTTCACAAAACAAGAAGATTGATTGAAGAGAGCCACGTCACAATGACTCCAGAAGAAAAGAGAGAATGAAATGGAATGAACGGAGGAGAAAAACAATATCTTTTATCTCGAATGAGCTTGAAAGCATCTTAGGGGAAGGGTCGAACGTAATTGTTGGAAAACCAACAACGAAAAGTGTAAGCTTGTAGTGGGCTTATGGAGAATATCTCAAAATTATGAGGTGAAATTCTGCACAAAAGGAAAACAATGGATTGGATTGATATCAACAAGGAGACGGGAAACTTATTCCACCGGAAGGATAAATGAAGAACTTGGGTCATCTATAAGCACCATAAATAGCAACAGTCCTTAGGGAAAGCTTTAGGTGAAATATAACCCAAGATAAATCCAAAGAAGAAATTGATGGGTTTAAATATCTCATTCCTGACAACTTTTGAATCAAGAAACATGAAGGGAAATTGTCAAGAAAGACATAACACCATACCAAAAGAAAAGTTAAAAAGAATTGCACTCCGGAATGCAAGCAGAAGAATGGTTGAGCTCCTTAGAAAAGAATCTCAATGACACTTGGAGAAGGGATTATTTCCTTGATGAATCATCGTGTAGAACATCCATGAAGAAACAAAAGGATGATCAAACGGAAGGAAAAAAGAGGTTGAAAACACAAGGTGAATCCTTGTACCGATTTAGATGAATCTCCGTGGTGAAATAGTTGAAAAAGATTGGAACTCCGGGAAAAAAGAAGATGAACAATTGAAATCAGGAATTTGATGAACCTCCGGAATAAGGAATTAATCATCTGGGTGAATCAAGAATAAGAATTATGTTATGCTCCTCCTTCACCAATTAAATTGATGACGAGAAAACGGATTGCATACAACTTATTCTCGTAGAAAAGATTAAGAGAGATATAACATAAACTAGAGAATGTCTTCAACGAACCGGCGGTAGGATTGGAACATCGAATAAATTGATATGATAAACGAAGGAAGAGGAACTCTTGAACGAACCACTGTAAGAATTGAAAATGAACAAAGTAAAGGGATGAATCACCGGGAAGAATTATAAAAAGCATGAAGATACTTGAGAGGATTTAGATACAAGGGAACGAAGAGATCACGAATTGATTAAAGAATATTTGAATGATGCACCGGTAAGATTTGGAGAATGAGAGCTGCCAGCTAAAATGAATAATAATGAGATGATGGCCTCCGTAGAATCAAACTGAAAAGACTCCTGAATTTGCACAGGATAGGTGAAAAGAATTCCCACAATCGAAAACAATTATGAGAGGATGGCAACAAGTTTGAACTACGCATCTCTGAGAGAATGGTTAAGATTTTGAGGAAAACTCTTCTTCGGTTATCGAAATCTGAGAATTACGATGAGAAACACCACCAAATTGTTGAGATACTCCGGAATAAAGATGAATGGAAAAGTTGAACCAACGATGAAAAGAATTTGAAAGATCTTGGATAAAAGCATTTGACTGGCAAAAAATTCATTCTTACGTCAAACTTGGAAAAGAATTTGAGAGTAACGCCGGGAAAAGAGAAGAGTCAGGTAAGATCCTGGGAAAAGACCTGTGGGTTAGGGCCCACTCAAAAGATACACCGTTGAACGATTTGAAGGAGAGATTGCACCTGTTGAATTATATGGCTTGAATACGATAGGACCTCGAAATAGCTTGAATGAAAGCAGAGTGGAAACACGAATCTTCGAGATATCTTCAGCACTCCGGAACAAATGAATAACGAAAAGTTAATGATTGAGAGGTGCACCGGCGAGAGAAGACATTTGAAATAAGGCAAAGAATATGATCAAACACCGAAAGCTTGATTTGAATCCACCAGAGAAGAGAACGAGTGAAGAGTGACGAACTTGAAGCTCTGTTAGAATCTTCCTGAGAATCACCGGATAAGAACATTGACGGAAAAGAATGGAGAGACTTCACATCCATAAGATGGATGCTTGATTAAGACATCTAAGTCCTTGAGGAAAAAGGGCGGGCGGGCGGGAAAAACAAAGACAATTTGGAGACAGATGAAAAGAACACCGTTGAGAAGAACTGATAATTGATCTTGCGGACATTGAAAATGAACGGAATCGCTTGAGGAGGAAACACACCGGTTTAAAAGGATTGACATGACAATCTCGATTATCATGAAGGGTTGGTATTCACATAGGGATATGAGAACACCACTTAGGCAAAATATGGAATCACACTTGACATCGAAGCAACTTGAATACCACAACTCAAAACAAAACAAAGGATCGGCTTGTGAAATAAGCCGGAACAAACATATGATAGAGATTTTGTCCGAAGTTTTCGTGGTGGGGCCTACACGGGCTCGATCGTACAACACCATCATGTACAAGGCAGTGCACATGACATACGAAGCGTCCCCGAGTCGGCATAGACAAGGACTCTTTAAGACACAACGAGACAACTGTAAAACCAACCGTGGATAGGCGGACCACTAGACGTCGAACCCCAATTTCATATCATACATCTGTTGGAAAGATATCCTAAGATCTACTTGAATTCCCACTTATGAACTCTTGAAACTTTCCGGTTATGCAATCAGGTGTTGGGGATACAGGGGAAGCATAATATCTCACCCAAAGTTAGCAAATCCTACATCCAGCTGTATCCATCCTTCAACACGTAACCAAGAAACCTTCGGAAATCGTTTACCTCAACCTTCAAAAAGCATCTGTTATACGAGTTATGGCAATACTCTCGAACTCCCGCCCCAGTACTGGGTGGCGTCGAGGTTATCTCACCAATAACTACATAAAAGAGATTTTTGATGTTGGCGAAACTAAACTCAGGTATTCCAGAACTGCAATGATAAAATTGTGACGACAACACCTCAGAGCTCAACTCCCCGGGACACTGCCACAACCCGCTCGACCTCGCCATCGCAACACACATCAAGCTGGAAAAGCCGCTGGCAGAAGTGGGCATGCGCCAGCACTGTGAAGTTGTGATCGAGGCCGGGGCGGAGTCGCATAATGTCAGCCGGGTTCGTGAAGAGCCAAGGTGGCCTCCCCTTGCTGTGCAACGGGGCGATCCGGCGGCGAATGAAGTCTGCCCCGATCAACTCAAGGGTGAGTCCGGCCTGGGTGAGCCGGAGAATCCTAGTGGTGGCGACGGTGAGCCTCCCATCGGCGGCGTCGACATCGCTCCAATCGCTGACGCGGACCGGCGGCACTCGGCGGACCTTGCAGAATTCCGGTGGGTTCTCATCTTCAATCCAGCACCACCGGCCACGCCATTCCTCCCACATCTCCTTCATGGCACCGTCCGGGTACGCCCCCTTGGATCTTGGGATCCAGGTGACGCAACCGGAGACGGCTCCTCCTGGCTGGATTCGAGGGAAGAAGTAATGGCGGAAGAGCACCGTGTTGGGCTGCATCCCGGCAAAGCGTTCACAAAGATGCGCCAGAAAGACATGCACGCCACCGCATTCGGAGTAAAATCCAAGAGGCAAAAGCCGAAGGTGCGCATAACGTCGCAGAAGAAATCGGAGAAAGGAGGGCATAACCCGCAAGAAAAGTAATCAACAAAGAAGGGGTACCGATTTGAGGCAGGATCAGCGCAAGCGGTAGGAATGATGCATGTTGCCGGGTGTCCCGAACCCTCTCCCCCCGTCTTCACTCCCCATAGGGGCTTGAAGGAGGCCCGAAGCTCTTGAACATCAACCATCGAGGGGAAGAAGAAGGCGGACTTCGTCCAGTCCCCCGACAGGGTGCTCTCCGACGGCTCCACCGTCCTGGCGCCCTTAGACACCCCCTTGCCCTTGGCGAATTTGGGAGCCATGGCGACCAAGAAGTTCAGAGGGCTGAGGAAGGGGGATGGCAAAGCAGCAGCGGCGGGCGACAGCGAAAGATTAGGAAGGAAGGAAGAAAGGGAACGGCGGCTCTGAGATCGGAAAAGGCACGAGGGAAGAGGAGAAAGTGAGCAGCGCGCCTCCTTTCACATTAACTGTGATGTGACGCATGCCCGCGGGAAGCAACCCCACGCATGCCGCCCATGTCACACACGCCTCCCCATGCCGCGCCACGCGCAGGAAGCATGGGAAGCGCAGCGCGTGAAGAGACTTACCACGGTAAAAACCGCCCCGCCTGCCCGCGCACCATTTTTGGGCCTAGCCCAACGACGCGATTGCGCTTACATGTGGCCCAGGCCCGGGGGCTCCTGTCGGTGTACAAAAAGAGGGGTGCACTTTTGGTACCCCTATAACTGTGCACAGGCAGTCTGAGCCACGGGTACCACCACATTGAGCAAGGCAAGGGAGGTGAGCCAAGGTAAGGCCGAAGCTCAGGAGTAGCAGAACAACGCCAAGACCAAGACCACAAAGAGCAAAGGGGACGAAGCGGACCCCCCAGCAAGATCCTTGTCGGGAGGCGGTTTTGGCAAACCCGGCAAGACTCTTGCCGTGGCAGCTCGCCCCACACCTACGGAGTGAGTCACCCTTGAGTCCACTGCCCCCATGGGGCAAGGATTCAGGAGACATCCCCATGGTGGCATGCAGATCGTTGTGAAGACATTCAAGATCAGATACACCCTTCAGAAGATAATGACCCTTGGTGGGATCCCAGCCAAGGAAGACCACAAGGCCCCCGGCAAGAGCCTTGCCGGGGCTGACAGTAGGCGCCACGGCAAGACCCTTGCCGGGGCCCCGGCAAGGCCCTTGCCAAGAACACCCGTTGGGCCACCATCAGGCCCACGTCAGTCAAACCTCCACCGCCTTTTACGTGCAGCTGCCGACCCAACCAGCTGGGCAGGCACCTGCGTGGCGGCATGCAGATCTTCGTGGAGACCCACCACTGCGCCACCTTAGCTGCCTGCCTTCCTACATGGCACCGCAGGCGCCGCTGGCCAGGGAACGTGTCAACGTGAGAGGGAGCGGCGACGGACGAAACATGGCTCTCCCCCGTCCCCGATAAAGCAAGGACACCTGGGCAAGACGCATTAAATGCGCCTTGTCATGTAATGCGAGGGATAACCTCGCATCACTGCTCCCTTTCCACCTCTTGGTGCTACTGTGGCAACCCCTTTTCCTATAAAAGGAGGCCCGAGACAACCAGGAGGAGGATTCGGCTTTTTGGAGCTCCTCACGCCCCATAGCTAGCTCAAGAACATAGATATACAATCCACCAAAGCAGGAGTAGGGTTTTACGCATCCCCGCGGCCCGAACCTGGATAAATGAACCGTGTGCTATCTGTTTGATCCGCTCTTCTCACGACCCCGCGCCCCGCAACCGTAGTAGGGATTCTTGTGATCCCATAGGTGTCGTTCCCACCGACAATCCGTGCAAAAGATGGTGGGGCGCTCCCGGATTCCGGGTGTCCCACGAGTTGGCGACAAGGAAACGAGTGACAGTTTGGACACGGTGCAAACACGAGCATCTCAAACATCACAAGCATTCGTTCACGGACGTCGTCTCGGGGTTATACCTTCGGAGCATGCAAAGGGGACGGTTCTCGGTCGTAGAGGGAAGTAGGCGTTCTCACGACAGCGGTAGTGGAAGTAGTCGTTCTCGCTTCGTAGATGTTCACACTCCGTAGGTGTTTGGGGTTAACAAGGAACTTGCCGTCCACGGGTCTTCGAGGGTCGACGGTACATGTTCTGTAAACGTTCGAGCGGCAGTAGTGGCACACATTCACGGAGTAGGTCTTACATGTCGACGGTCTTATCGGAACCTCGTCAACGTTCGCGATCCACCTTGGTGATCTGAAGGGGTACTTGGCATCATGGTACTTGGGTCTTCGGACTTGCCGGTCTCGGTTCTTGCGACGGTAGTTGTACAAGGTCGTAGTGGGAGGTAGTGGTACTCGCGAACTTGTCGAATCCACGGCAACGGTAGTGGAACTTCACGGATTCGTGGTCTCCAGGCGGTCTCGGTCTTGACGGAGGGGTACTTGACGCATCCCAGATATGTAGTCGTACACGGTGTTACATATAGCCAAACTTGAGGTGGTCTTGGCGTCGGACTTGCGGCGTTAGGACAGAACCATGGCGAGGTACAACAGCTACCCCACGTCCATGACAAAAAATGGAGCTCGGGCAGATAGTCTAAACAGCTAGGAGGGGCGTGGGTGGAGCAACAACATAACACCAGCAAAGGCCATGGCGACATGGAGCCTTGGGCACCATCGGGGTGGAAGGGTGTGGTTCCTGCCAAGCTCTCGAAGGGGCCGGCCATGGAGGCAGGAAGGTGACGACGCTAGGGATCGGTGTTGTGGCTCCGGGGAACTCCGGCAACACAGACGACGAAGGGAGCGAGCGCCGCGAGGCTCCCGCTGGGCGCTCGAGGTGGCGCAGGCACGCCGGAGCCACCGGATGAGATGCAGGTCACCGGGAGGTTCGGCAGGGGCGCGAGGCAGCTCGCAGAAGCACCGATGGTCGAGGACGGCAAAGCAGAGGAGGCCGACGAGGGGATTGGGCGTCGGGTCAACCTCCGGTGGCGGCGGAGCTAGGGCTCACCGGAGCAGGGGGGCCGTGGCTCCATGGGGCGGCGCTCGAGGTAGGAGCCGCGGACACAGGGACTTGGCGCGGCGGCTCCTCAATGTTGGAAGCGGCGGCGATGGTGGCCCCGGCGGCGAGGGCGCATGGCGGCGGGGAGTATCGAGGAGAGCTGCTGTTGCGAGCGAGAAAGAGAGATCGAGGGAGATGGGATCGGGCAGAGGAGGGGTAGAGCACGGTGCCTCCTCTCCTGCTGGCACGAGGGGCAAGCGAGAGGGAGTGCTGGATGAGGGGATCGGGAGATTGGGCTTAGATTAGATGGGCTAGATGGGCCTAGGGTTAGAAGGGAAAAGGCTGGCCTAAAGGCCGGTGCAGATGGGCCATGGGGATAGGCAGGGGCGCGGCTGGGCCTAGGGATGGGCCCTAGAGGCCAGCCTGCTGGGCTCTCTCCTCTCTCTCCTTCTATTCTTTTAAGAGAAAAGAAATAGAGAGAAAAAAGGAGGGTTAAGGAAAGGATTTTGAGCATGGGGATAATTTTCCCGAACTCACAAAAATATGCTCGTTCCAAGAAAAATAGAAAAAGCCCGGTCGAACAAAAGATTTCAAACTCATTTGAATTTAATTCAAATGGGTTTGAACTGGGACGAGGTTTCTGGAGTGACCAAAAATGTTGAAATTTTAGGTGAAGCTCCAGAAAATGACGAAAGGATATAAGGCAAGGTTAGAGAGTCAACACTCCAAGAAGAAAAGGCCAAGGAATTAATATGCAAGTGTGTTATAGGTGATTCCAAAGTTAATGTAATATTTATAATAGCTCTCTAAATATCGAGAGGATATGTTGTAAAGAGAATCACCATGTGAATTCCCTCGGTTTAAATGGATCAAAGGTCCATGCCATTATTTAGTTGAGTTAAGAAAAAAAATGACATAATGGCAAGAAGACATGATGCAATGCACATGATGCAAAGAACCAAAACAAAACACGACAACACTCGGGAACATGGAAGGCATCTGAAGCTCCGGTCTTGGGGCGTCACATTTATGTATTGTGTGAAGTGGCAATTGTAAGCCAACTCTATATCTCTTTCTTATTCAGTACATGGGATGTGTAAAGATTACCCCTCTTGCGACATGCCTACAATGCGGTTATGCCTCTAAGTCGTCCTCCGACACATGGGAGATATAGCCGCATCGTGGGTGTTACACTGGAGGACGTCGACGGTGGGTGAACAATAGGCCGTGGAGGCAGTCGATGGTGGAGATGAACAATATCCCGTGGAGTCCCGTTTTGCGGTACGCCACACCCCTCCCAATGAACAGGACCATCATTTCGACCGTAGCGCTCCAACACAAGTCCGTTTCCTTCGTTTTGTAGTACGCCACACCCCTCCCTATCAACAGGACCACATTTCCACCATAGGAGGTTCGTTTCCTCCATTTTGCGGTACGCTAGACCCCTCCCGATGAACAGGATCCCGTTTCGACCGTGGCTAGTCGAACACAAGGCCGTTTCCTCCATTCTGCGGTACTCTAGGGATTGTTTCCATTAGTTTTTCTGTCCAAGCCGGTTGGCTCCCGATGAACAACACACGTTCCATTGCCTCCCGATGAACTCGACACATTCCGTTGCCTCCCCAGGAACACGATGACGACGCAGTTTCTCCATTCCGACCCAGCCATGTACACGAGCCCTGGCCATACGTATGCGCGAGTAGGCGTTTGAGACCCCGCTCGTATGTACGTACGTGGTCGTATTTCCTTTCTTGCACCATGGCCGCTGTACGTACGTGCACGCCTCTACTACAACACATGCCCTTCCTTACACGGCCACGGTTCATCACTGCAGCCTACAGACAAACCGATCGTATGTACATACACGTTCGCGGCCAGAATGACAATGCTACGTATGATTCAACAAGGTGGGTCCCGTCTGTCAGGCACTTACTTGCGTGCGAAGATGTAACTAGTGGGTCACAATAGTCAAGGGGCGAATCATTTTTTTTGCCCGCAATATGGACACACTTCATTGCATGCGAAGATGTAGTTGATGGGTCCCAGTAGTCTGGGGGGGAAACATTTTTTTCACGAAATACGATGGCTCGTCCGGTGGGTCCCTACTATCAGGTGGAGGAATCATTATTTTGCACGTAATCAGGAGGCATTTCCTTGTGTGCGGCCGTGGACCCAGCTGTCAGCCTCTCCACGTACAGTACTCTTCTGATGGAAGTCGGTCATTGACCACATTGACCACGCCGCGTCGAGAGCACCAAGGAGGTGGACGACGGCAAGGCCTAGGAAGGGGACGACGCGGAGCCGGGGAAGACGCGACAGTGGATGCCGACGCGGAGAGGAGTACGAGGGTTCACTGGTTCGGATGCAGTGTGAGGCTGCCATCGCCGCAGGGCCTGGCCAGCGGTGGGAGTAGTAGGGGGCGGTGAGGCCTCCGCGACAGTACAGCCGGCCACGGGAGGCAGGAGCAGGTGGCACGACCGGCGCTGCTTTGGGCGGCTGGAGCAAGACGACCAGAGGTTGAAGAAGCACTACCGCCGTTGGATGGACATCGTATGGTCACTGGAGCTAGAATCGTTCATATTGACTAATTTGACAAAGCCCTCCGTCCCCGTCAACTTAGTAGGCCCACATGTTAGCCTCCCACTATGGTGGGTCGCAGCTAGCAGGGAGAGTATTCATTTTTCTGTGCGTAATAAGGAGGCACTGCCTTGCGTGCAAAGATATAGTTGGTGGGCCTGACCTGTCAGCGCGGGGGGGGGGGGGGGGGGTTTCGCGAAATACAGAGGCGGGTCCCAGATGTCAGGTGGAGGAATCATTATTTTGTGCGTAACAAGGAGGCATTTCCTTGTGTGCGGCCGTGGACCCAGCTATCAGCCTCTCCACATACATTGCACGTTCGATGGATGTCGTTCGTTGATCACGTTGACCACAGCGCACTGAGAGCTCCAGGGCGGTGGACGACGACGAGGCCTAGGAAGGCAATGACACGAAGATGGGAAGACGCGGGAGTGGAGTCACAAAAGAAGAGGTGTACGAGGGTTAACTGGTTCTGGTGCAGCGTGGTTCGGCAGTCGGTGGAGAAGAACATGAGGTGTGGAGGGGTGGAGGGATGGCCTGGCCGGCGGTGGGGTAGCGCTTCACAGCGAAGCCTGCTAAGCAGAGCTGCTAGCAGCAGGAGGCGGGAGCAGGTGGTCTCGACGGTGCTGGAGGAAGAAGACGAGAGATTGAAGATGGATGCCGCTCGTTGGATGTAAATCCAATGGCTAACGCTGTCAGAATCATTTGTTGACTAAGTGGACAACGGCTTGCGTTGGCTTCAACGTATTGGCCCACATTTCAGCCTCCAAAAATGTGGCACGTATTCAACCCATTTTTAGAACTATAGTCCATTTGCTGGGCTGGGTGAACAAATAATGTAGCGTCCATGCGGCCCAGTTTTTTTTCCTAAAAAATTACAGGCAATTTGCACTTTCTCGAAATACACGATTTTGCTGGGCTGATTCTACTTATAATGTTGGGTTGGGCGCAACAATGTTATCAAAAAAGAAATAGGGGCTGAGCATTTTGTTATAAATATATTTAAATAATAGGTGATTTATTATTACATTGCTCCTTAAATCTTACCAAGCTTTTGTACACAATCATCAGGATTTTCGTTGCCAAAAAAATCCCGGATTTTATTGTTAAGAAATTATTTTATTAAGTTAATAAGATGTGGGATATTGTTTTCTTACATATGTAAGTAACTGTTAAATATATTATGACGATAACTATAATAAATAATAACATATAAAATAATTTAAATATATATAATATAGTTATCATGGAAACATAAGTTGGACCAGGCGTTCCTATTCTTATATAGATAAATAGAACACACATGTGTGTTTTCTTCAAAAAAATACATAAATTGAGCTGCCGATGTTTCAGGAAAAATAAAACCTCGGATGGGAGGTCCATAGGTCGGTCGATTCATGACGACCCTCAAGAAAATACAAACCGGGATGTCGTGAGCTACGCATGTTAAAAAAGAAAGCATAGACAGGGCAGCCCACAACCCAGCTGATACTTGTTGCCCCAATGATAGTAAATGATACCTGCCAGCTCCCCGGCTTCGTTGTGAATTTATCCCCTTTAGTAACTACATTGAAGCACCTAAAAAATGGTAACTATGTTGACAAACCCACGGGCCCCAACGTCAGTACATAATTAGGAGGAAGTATTTTTTTTCTATGAGGCACTTGCTGGCGTACGGCAATAGACCTAGTGGGTCCCGACTGTCCGCCTCTCCACATACAGTACTCTCCAGATTCCTCTCGTTTCTTCAGCATGTTCACAACGGCAGAAAGTGGCGCTGCGGCGAGCACACATAGGCGCAGGAGGAGATCTGACCACCTAAGGCAGTGCCTTATTTGTAACGAAAGTACTGAACTATCCCAGTGGCCAAGTGACACTACCGACAGCTGTTCCATCCAAGTTTGATTCCACGTGATGCAGGGAAAATATCTCCACTTGTTTGCCTCTACCATTACTGACATGTGGATCCCCACTGTCATCTACGTACACCACGTCCAACAGTTACGAAAACTTCGTCCCTCGTTTTCTCTGTTTTCGCACACTCGACATTGTGTGGGCATTTTGAAAATAGCATATCTTTTTGACTGTGCATCATATGAAGATGAGCTATGCATGAATGTTGATCAACATGATGTTAACTGGCTGGTAGTTCCATTTTTGACCATGAATAAAACTTCCAACATGATGTTATCCCTGTTTGAAAAGGCCATATTAATATAAATGCTCTACCTCTGAAAGTTGAGTTTCTTATCTGAAACTTGCAGTTTCTTCTCTGAGAATCCCATTCTCTGCACTTTTATACTCGTATGAAACTACATTTTTTAAGTTCTTCAGGAGTATCGCCGCCTTTTCGCTCTGTTGCGGATATTTGGCCATGGATGCCGCCGTCGCCGCTAGTTGGCCCTTGTTGTCAAACCAAGATTGTATCTCCAACATCCTATCTAGCTTCATAGGATCACCGTCTGTGATCCTCACGTATCGGTTGTACTCCTCTGTCGATCTACTTCTCCACAGTACCTTCACTCGCCGGCGGTGGTTTTTGAATGGAAGAGGAGAGGAGCAGCGCTGGTTTTGGATTAGAATGGGAGAGGAGCGACACTTGTTTTGGATTGGAACATGAGAGGAGGGGCGGTGGTTTTGAAATTTAAGAGGAGACGAGCGGTTGTGGATTTAGATTGGATTAGGAGAGGAGCGGCGGTGGTTTAATAGGAGAGGAGCAGCGCTGGTCTTGGAAGTATTTGTTTTTGCTTATTTTGGGTCAAAGTTTGACCACATATTGTATTTGACAAGCAAAATGTGAATGCATGTCACCAAAAATTGTATCGTTTGGTTCGTATCTGAGTGTACTTTCAAATTATATTATTTTTGCAACATATAACATATATTCTATTTGTAAAAATCATGGTCAATTATGACCCAGAATAAAAGGGAGACTAGTTAATGTGGGGTCGCATTCTTAATTGAAGGGTAAATTGATTTTGATTTTGATCGAGTCACAGCGCGCTGGCCCTCTTGTCCAATCCTAAATCGCTGTCACATGCTCATATCACTCATCTCCATTGCAAAACCACCTCCTGTCCTCTCTATCATCTCCATTCCAAAACCACCGTCTCGCCTCTCCCTCTTCTCCATTGCAAGACCACCTCCTCTCGTCTCCATCATCTCCATTCCAAAACCACCATCCCGCATCTCCCTCCTCTCCATTGCAAAACCACCCCCTCTCCTCTGCGTCATCTCAATTCGAAAACCACCGTCTCTCTTCCCATCTTCCAAAGCTAGCATCGGACCACTCAGAAGGACATCTATGCAGAGGATGCAGCAGCGAATCAGGCAGATTGCCGGTGGAGATCAGGCAAAGTTAGCCAGGTTGAATGAGATCCTTACTTGGTTTGACAATGAGTGGGAGATTTCAAGGACGGTGAGGGCCATGTAGCAATGTATGCGAAAGAGCGATATGGCGGCGATGAGGGCGGCGATGTACTCCTCGGCGGCAGTCACACCGCAGTCCTTCGAGTTCATCGATTATCTCCTTTGGGCGATGGAGCAAACATATTTGCCTAAGGAGAAAGTCGTACAGAGGTGGTGGGCGTATAGGTCGAAGGTCGATCACCCAGAGGATAACGAATCGATCGAGTACGGTGTGCCATTCGTGAGGGTGCAGAGCCAGCCGGAGCCACATGAGTATTCATTCTCCCACAGCAAGAGGAGGCCGGATGGCACGATGTTGCTTCCCCGCCGTTCTCCACGATTCCCTCGACACTCCCCTTGGTTCAACGGCGGTGGTAGGGTTTAAGCTAAGCTTCGCACTAACCTAATCTTCCATCTGCTCATGCTTACAATCAGTGTGAGAGCTAATGAAAATCATGCATACAATCAGTGTCGGAGTACTACGCCAATCACCCTAAAATAGCTCTGGACATTTGGGTCAAAGTTGTGACACTGTACAAATAAAGAAAAATAGATTGGTGCATTTTTCAGAAAAGAGTACTCCCTAGAAAACTGCAATATAAGATAATAGTATTTGGTTAGAGGATTTGCTGCCGAGAAAGATCCGTCCATAGAGAGCGCCACACATCCTACTAGTGGTGGTGGATGCCAATGCGTGCATGGAGCATGGTTGGTGTCGGTAATTTTTATTGGCACACCTTGCACTCTGCATATATGCCGGTTCCGTCCGTACATTTGTACAGTTCCACCAAAATGCAGCTGAATAACCCTGTTTGCACAGATAATGAAAAATCATGATTACATTATAGTGGCACTAGTAGATGAAACATACACTAATAAATAGAAGAAAATATTGCAATAGTATCATAGTATGCCATGCTGTGAGGGCGAGATGGGCCCTGCGATGCCTCATACTGGAAATCGACTAAAATTAAGCACCCCAGTTTGCAAAATGCTTAAACATTAACAATGGGACTAGTTGATGAAACATATAATAACAACGTGAAGCACTTTCTTTATTTACATTGGAAATGAAATGCTAGAGAGGACACTCACTCTATTTTAACTGTATTATTACTTCATTTTATCAGTGGCACTAGGGTCGAGCAGGTGGCAAATGAGGTGTACCGTGCATCGCAAGGATGGAGGCCGGGGGCGCTTAGACTCGGATGCTCAAGCTGGCTCTATCTTCCCCCTTGATGTTTCTGTGGTAGCATTTGGGTTGTAATCCAAACTTGGTCAAGCTAGAGCTGCATCCCCCTACCTACCTAGCTTATGTGGCGAACTTGTCTCCTGCTAGTACTCAGTCTGTTCTACTAGTAGTTGTATAACTGCCCGTTTACACTGAGATGTTGTCGGATAATGGTTCTCTATGGTAGGGTTTGTTTAATGAAATCGAAGGAAACCCCCTCTTTCGATATATAAAAAAAATCAGTGGCATTAGCGGTGCCAAAACATTGCCTCAAATTAATAGTGCCACTAGATTAAGGTGCAAAATAATAACATTACTGCTTTATCATGGCAGTGCCAAAACAGTAGCACAAGAGCAGACTCAACATACAGGATCTTTGGGAAATGGTCAGATCAAAAAGGAACATACCTCGTGATGGGAACCATATCTGCAGTCGACACCATCGTAGAAGGGATGACACCAGTCACCAACATGGATGATTCAATTCATGGGACCTTTTGGTGCAGTTCACCTAAAATGAAGCAATGTCCCATGAGCTAGCAGCTTCTTCTTCATTTTTTAAAGAAAAGGGCTCCAACCTCGATTCCATTTCCATCATAAACGAAACCCACAGAGCCTCTTCTTCATTAGTTGCAATAAAATTGAGCAACATCAAGGTTGGTTGTGAAGCTCCTAGAATGTTCAACTATAATTTGGATATCATTTGTGCCACTCAACTAAGATCAAGCGTGAAATGTATATCTCTGTTTGCACAAAAAAGGTGGAAAGCAGGGTGACTATAACAAGTGATGAAAAATACATCAAATGAAAAGAAGCATGTTCCTTATCTGAATGGCAATCCTACAAGGACAGTAGCAATTTCTAAAGTAGCAGCATTGCTAGATATTAGTGTGGGCATTAGGATTAACTATGACAACCGTTAAATACGATATTACTTTAATGGTGCCATTACTTCATTTTACCAGCAACATTACATTAACAGCTGCTACGGAGTTGATATTTCGGCACGGGAGAGTAGGCGGACCAGGACAGTTGCATTTCTAACGAAAAGAAGCAACTTATCTTAATGGGAAATTTAGCAGGACATGAAAACAACATTGGTTTAACGTGTCCTTACTTTTAACAGTGCGACTGCTACATTTTACCAGTGGCATTACATAAGAGTGGCTCGGGGCAACAAACATCAGAACAAGATCTCTGGGTTGCTCCCATTTTTGTTCGGTATAGCCACCTTATATTGTGTGAGGCTCGCAAATCTAGTGCTGGACTTACTTTGTTGACTTGTCTCCTAGTCCCTAGTTTCTTTCCTTTTTCAACCAATAGATCAGGTTTAATTGAGTTTGTACTGCGTTACCCTTTATTTCCCTATTAGACCAAGAGACTAGTTGGATAGCGAGTCTCTGCTACTTTTCGCCCCCATCATTTCCTCTTTCGACCAAGTCCTTGATTCAGGTAATAGATCTTCCCCCACCCTCACCCCCTTTCTTCCTTGTTTGAACCATGTAGTACTAGATTCAAGTGCACGAACTAGTTTTACCTCTTAACAGTCAAAATTTAGGCGGCTTTCGAATAGCCGATCGATCCTATCTAAGAGGGGGACTGGGAAATAGTAAAAGATACAAATGCAGCGATGTCAGGAGCTCGGGAAGTAGAGCAAGGCCAGTTTCAAAGCAATTTATACCTGAGGGTCGCCGGGATGTCGATAGGTGGACGGCGGGAGGCCAGATCTGCCAACACTACGATAGCGAGGACGAAGGGGTCGGAGGCCCTCCCTAGCCAGTGGTGCTTGGGAGAGAACGGCATGGCACGCTGATCGGGACACGCGGGCAGTGGGTAAGAGCCGTCGCTGAAGACGACCGCGTGAATGTTGCACCTTCTCACCTTCCCCGGAGGAGAGGATCCGACTGGATCTGTGACTAGCGCTGAGCAGAGAGAGTGTGTGGCCACCACTGTCGTGTTTAGATCTGGAGAGGATGAGACGGTGTGAAGAGAGCAACACTAGCAAGAAAGCGCGGAGGCTCCTGCCTATATAGTGGAGTACTAGTTTTCTTTTGTCTACCGGAACCGGCTTGACCTCGTCAATGACTGTCGAGAAGTCTTCATGCACGTGCCCCGGATGCGAAGTTGTCATCATTTTGATCTGAAGCACCGGATTATAACATATCACACGAAAAGTGCCACATGACAAGAAACCATAACCTCACTGCCCATAGGAGACAACATGAATCCCGGCGGACAAACTAGAGGAGGATCAAAGCTCAAATTAAAGATAAACTCGTAGAAAAGGGGTCCGTCGATAGATGTCCTAATTAACATAGTCGACTTGACCTAGATGGCAGCCGAGTAGTCTTTGTGCATGTGCCCCCAATGACCAGCGCCTTGGAGGAACTTAGTTGTCACTTTTTAACCCTCGCAGTGATACGAAGCACATGACACCTAGGGCTTCTTTGATTCAAAGGACTCTCAAAGGAATTTTGGAGGATTCTAATCCTTAGGAATTTTTCTATCTTGGTTGTTTGATTCGAAGGATTGTAAACCATAGGAATTTTTCCATAGGATTCATTTGCACTATTTCATAGGAAACATCCCATCCACTCAAACCTGTTTGAAAGAATTCTGCGTTTTTTCTATGCACTCGTACAATCCTATAGGATTCAAGACGACATTCCACTCTAATCCCATGTTTTTCCTATTCCCATGTTTTGGAAATTCTACGAATCAAAGAGGCCTCTAATATTGCGAGATGACAAGAAACCTTTTTTTAGATTTCTCACCAGAACTACAGCCCTGCACAACACAGCCTGCACGATATGTAGACGATAGCCAATCCAGGCATGTCTGCTGGAGTCTGGTCACATGCATGGATGAACAGATCTTCCATGTCATGTAGGGATCGTCCAGGCACCAACGTCTCTACAACACTTCTATAGTACTATCGCTCGTCTCTCTCTTCTTTTAACTCACATGACTTGTGGGGCCGGGGAGTGTGCCTATGGTCGGTTATCAATTGCGGTCCCACATGTGTGTGCAAATGCAATATGACGCACATTCCATTTGGAGAGCGGCGTGCCAGACCGACCGGCCGTCTAGGGTGTGACGCGAATGCAACGGGCGTGTTGTATACTCCGTACATGTGTACAACCATTTTCTTGAGGCTTTGCTCCATGGCGCAATCCGTGGATACAAAATTAGTATATTGTACTATTTAAAAGTCGAGGACGGGGCTTTTCCCACACGGTAAGCAGGGCAGTTCCACCTAGTCTGTATGATAGAGACGTGAGAAGATGAGAGAGTAGGCTACTTCAAACGTAGGGCCGTGTGATTTGACAGCGAGTTACTGCTGGACAGGTGGGGCCCCGTGATTTGACTTGCCATTTTATCATTTTAACTTCGGCGCTGCGACCGTGTGAGTCTCCCGATTCCTGACCACCTCCATGGTATACATGTGCCTCTCCCAAAGCTCCACCATGTAGAGGCTGGCTCTTGCATGAGAGCCCACTCCTCCACTTTTTCTTGGCCTCTTTCCTCCACCTGTGCAAAAATGCCATGTAAGTGGGCTTATAGCCCACTGTTGTACTTGCTCGTATAGGTGCTAAGCCTGCCACATAGGCATAAATTCTGATGTGGCAAGTTAATTACTCCCTCCGTCTAGGTGTGCAAGTCATCTTACAAAAACCAAATAATCCCAAAACACTTAGGCACGGTGCATTAACTTCTACTCCCTCTTTTCCAGTTTATAAGGCTCAAATATGAAATCTCATCAATCAAGGCATTTTTTGAGTGGAGGAATGTATCTCATACTTTACAAAACTACCCCAATTAAACTCATGCATTAAATTGGATTAATTGCAGTGCATGCATGCTTGGCCACTAGATAAGTAGAAACTGTCGGATTTCGTGTTCCGGTAGACCCTTGTGGTTCGAACACTGGGGTGCGCGCGGAGATTTCGCTTCCTACCTACCTGCACCCCTCCGCTTCGCTAAGATCTAAGCTATGGAAAGAACAACACAAGAGACACAAGGTTTATACTGGTTTGGGCCACCGTTGTGGTGTAATACCCTACTCCAGTGTGTGGTGTGGTGGATTGCCTCTTGGGATGATGATGATGAATGATACAAGGAAGAACAGCCTCGCGAGGGTCTGTTCTTGGTAGGGGCGATGAACTACTGGGAGGAGTTCAGCCACCCTTCTCTCTCTCTCTCTCTCTCTGATTGTCTTTCTCCGATTCAACCTCCTATCGAACCTCTCCTCTTAACCCCTCCGAACCCCTTTTCCTGGGGGGATGGCTAGTCCTATTTATAGAGGCCCTGGTCCTCTTCCCAAATATCGAGCGAGAAGGGAGCCAACAATGGCGGGCTAATTTGAAGGGGGACAACTAGTACTAGCTACCATGACAAAAGTAGTCTTCGCCTGCACAAAGCTCTCATGGTGACGCCGTCCTGGGCTCCACGATGACCTCCGTCTTGCAGTCTTCCTGGTCCTGGTCTCGTTGCACCGAAATGGCAACCTTTGCCTGATGCCTCGGTACTCCGCGGCTGCGCTTGCCCCCTTTGCACCAAAGAGGAAAGGAGGACACTGCGCGGGCTGGCACCCACCTGGCGCCCTTGGTCGTCATGGCTTGCGTCACGGGCACCTCGTGAGGTACCCCGCCTTGATCTCTCCGCCTCCTCACGAGCCAGCCTGATGAGGCCGTGCCTGAGGAAGCTTCGCGTCGTCCGCCCCGCGAGGCTTGGCCCCTCGCGAGGGTCTTGGGTCTGTGTTGATGAAGATGGGCCATGCTGGGCCCCCCTTTGAGCCACGCCGCAGGCCGCAGGCAGGCAAGTCTGGGGACCCCCGTTCCCAGAACGCCGACAGAAACATTACATGCATTGGTGTGTTCCTTTTTAATTCTTACATGCAAAGATTTATTCCATCTCGGAAACTAAAAATGATATGGGGTGTACATCGTTTCTTGTTTCTTGACATATCAACCAATAAGAGATGTGGGGTGTGCATTCTTTTAATGACTTGAGACTACCATTTCACTGGAAGAGGTCACTCCTTGGCAAATGCAATAAATACTACGAAGAAAGAGATAGAGAGAAGTAAAAAAATACTCTTATAAACAACCTTATAACTAACCTTGTTGTATGAGTGACTAAGTGATGACTATGTAGGACATGCCAACATCAGATAGCCTAACGCACCATGTTAAATCTCCAAGGGCATGACCACGCAAGCGAGGCGATGGTCGTGGTAGGTGCGACCATGATACGGGCTGCTGGCAGCCCTTGGATCTAAGATCGAACGGTCGCATGCTAAGTTGCTGAAAATTTGCAGAATAACCCTCCAGGATATGATATTCACCCATAGGTCTAGAATCACGCCATGCGACCATTCGATCTCAGATCAAAGGGCTCTCAGAAGCCCGTATCATGTGAGAATGGAAAGCTTCGTATCACCTGTAATTTTCCCGATGCTTGACATGACATCCAAAGCCATTTAATTAGGCGTTGAGTAGACACGACATCTAATTGGGCCCCCATAGTACTGTGCATGAATCCATTTATCCACCAGGCAAGCCACTACCCTGCCGGTCGCACGCCCCACTCAGCATTTTTACAATCGAAAAATTGCTGGCAGTTCGCTCCTACTCGTCCCCGGATGTCCTTTAACATTAGGGCAGTTCGCTCCTAGTCGTCCCATCCTTTCACATTACGGCAGTTCCACTAATCCTAACCCTCCTCCCGAATCCATGGTGTCCTAAATCTCCATGATCGGAGGTGAGTACAAGGTTAGAACCATCACCAGCGATGAGTTCGACGTCATCTACACCCGTTCTTCCACAACGGTGAAATGATTCCTTGCTCGCTTCAGATGCATGTTCGAAAACTTAAAGGATGAGTGGGTCGCTACGCTAGATGTTGACTACACCACAGTCCTAGAAAGAGAGAAGACTCTAAAGGAGGCAGAGAAGAAGAAGCCCGCCGTGATCCAGGTTTGCGTACATGACTTATGCTTGGTCTACCACATATGCCATGCCGACGTTGAGTGCCAGGATTTTAAGAACTTCCTCAAGGACAGCCGAGTCAAATACGTTACTATAGACTTTAGGAACAATAAGGATGTCCTGGATCGATTAGGCCTTGTTTTAGGCAACCCCTTCGACCACCAGAAGAAAGGGCTGGTGCCCTACCGTGATCAACCTTCAATGCTGACTCTGGCAGGAGCCATGGTTCATCCTTCGAACGGTACACTGAAGAAACCTCCGTTCAAGTTTCATCATGCATGGGAGTGGAATGTATTAGATATAGACCAAATCCACTACGCTGCAATGGATGGCTACCTTTGTTTCAATATCTACAAGGGTTTGATGAAGAGCAAGAGCCAAGTGTGTGGTTCAAGCAAAGATGTATCGTCCAAGAGGAAGAGGGACAAGGACAAAGTCATGGACGTGGACGAGGAGTCCGAGTAAGGTAGCAGTGTCGTTTCTCATGGTGGTTCTAATGCAGTGTCTACCGGATTAGTTTCTTAGTTTAATTTCAGGTGTGCTTAGTTTTATTTGAGGGGTGTGTTGTGCTGAGCCCCGAGCAGAACTATGTTATGTTCCTTCTCGTTACTTTAACTCTTCAGTACGTACATACTAGTATTTCTTACAGTTCGTCTTTTAGTTGGTATAGTACTACCACTCGTTTCTTCACATTATATATGTACAATATATATGGCCAACATCATATAGCTGACAGTTTAGTTGTCAAAGAATTTTAGGGTGCTTAGTTTTATTTGAGGGGTGTGTTGTGTTGGACACCATTATTGTGACTCAAATATCTTTGGCCATGTTATAATGACATAAATACCGATGGACCAACATGCCAGCTCTCCCTCTATCTCACTACAGTAAAATAAAGTGTGTGGCCTACTTGATCCCAACAACGTTCTTATTTTCCTGTAAAATTATTCACTTGGTTACTCCTGAAAAGCAGGCCACACTTATCATTGTGAGAATTGGCTTATTTGTGTCATATAACATGGTCAACGGGTTTGACGTGAAAATAACAATGTCTAACTCCATTTTTGAGCAAACATCTAACTTAATGATGGCATTTTCGAGATATCTAATTGCATTTTTGAGCAGGCATCTCACGGATCGATGGCATTTTTTAGTAGTTATAACTTCTAATGGCAAAACTGAGTAGTGATACACAACTAGTGGCATAAATAATTAGAACCCAAGAATTAAATAGGTATGCTAATTTCTTTAATATAATTTAGCACCCCATTTAAGCACGTACTAGCTTTTTTAATAGTACTATATGCATAATTTCGCGACGAGCGCTCTCTATTTGTACCACCTTTTTTCTTTAATTTCATCCTGTTAGTTTTTCTCCATGGTGCAATCCATTGAGACTACTATTGTACAAAAGTATACATTTTTTAAAAGGCTAGAGGGCGGGGTAGTCTAGCTTGGTCGGTTTCAAGAGAGGCAAGGGCCTTTGTGATTTGACGGCTCATTACTGCTGGAAGGCGGGGCCTTGTGATTTGACTGCTCGTATAGTGTGCTGATGACCAGAGGAGGAGCAAAGAACCATGCGGTATACTCAAGTTTTCCACTGGAGTAGTACGACGGAGGAGCATGAAACACGGCAGCCCAGTGCCATATGGCGATAAAAAGGATCTAATTTGCTAGTCATCTCATTGTTAGAATTGTTCTATTCATGCCTCGCAGAGAACGTGACACGTGCGGAGAAACACCCGAAGCAAAGGAAGAAACACAGGAGCAAAAGAAGAAGGAATATCATCACCCACCAAAAGGAAGGAAGACGCACACACAAGTCTGGGGCACTGCTCTCTACTACATGAAGGGTTGCTGGCTGCGGAGTGGTAACTGATTATTCATCGCCTCCACGACCTCTATCTCCTTGCGCGTCTCCTCCACCATCTTCTTCATTTTGTCCATGACGCGGGATTTCTTGACGCGAGCCTTCATCATCTGTTCCACGGCCGCATTACGTACCTTGACAGCAGTCGGGTGCTCGATGCGGAGGTTCACCAACTCCTCCTTCTGTTCCATGACGAGGGCCTGTAGCATCTTCATCGAGGAATTACTATTCTCAAGCAGCTTCTTCCAGCCGGCGTTCTTCTCCTTCAGCAGGTCAAGCTCGTTGCAGCGCTTTGCCTTGTCCTCCTGAAGTTGCAGGATTTTGCCGGTCGCCTTCTTCTCCAAGGCAATGCTCTTCTTCTGCGGCATCACCAAGCCGGCGGTCAACCCCCCCTTCTCATTGAGCTCAGCAGGCATTTCGTCGAGGCTCTCCTTCGGCAGCTCCACCAAGCCGTGGATGAACTCCTTCTGCTTATTGAGGTGCTTATTGAGCTGATCTGGCATGCCGACATGTTTGCCTCCGCGGCTAGGGCGCTCCTGGGAACCATCGCCTGCCCGTGAGAGATCTTTTGAGGTCTCTGCGAGGCGGCGAGCCCTCTTTTTTTCTGCAGCCTTGGTGGCCACTCCCTTGTTACGAGTAGTTCGGATAGTTCTCAACCTAGAGCTCTGTTCACCGTCCATGGCAAGGATGGACGAACTAGAAAGACTTATGAGGAGGAATAGGTAGAGTGATTTTCGGCTAGGTACTAGTTCCCCTTTTTATAACCTAGTACTAGTACTAGTACTAGTACTAAAACATGCGTAGTGGGAACACGTTCAGGTTTGATACGTACTACTAGGTGTGAGCAGGTTTCCACAAAATACGAAGGAGACCAATGGAAGTAGCAACCCATGATTTACCTACTGGCATGCACGCAGTGGAGTAGTAACGTCTTCCTTCCTCCCTCACGTCCACTCAATTTGCATGCGCTGTATTAATTGGCCAGCAATGAAGTGAAGGACTTTACACGCGTCAAAGTATCACATGGGGCGGATCTTCATACAAAATGTGTCACCCATGTACCCGCGTGTGCGTGGGAGGGAATGATTGCGTGCGTGGCGTGCGTGCACATCTTCGCTTCATGCATGTACCACCAGTGTTCCTAAGAGAGGACGAGTACATTCTTCTGGAACCAGCAGCACGTCACTGTGATCAATCCCCACAAGGAGGTCGCGACAACGCCTCCACATGTGCCATGTGGCTTCATGAACTGTAAGAGAGACAATGTGTAGCGTGCCATTGGAATTCTAATTACATGTTTTGCACATACTCAAAGTACTAGTAAGGGATACGTGCATTGCACGCATCAGATTTGGCAACCAAAATATGAATAAATACTACACTATAGCATGTAAGCTTTGAGTCATGTATGCCTGATGTAGACGTTCGTTTAATTCTTATAGTTCAACTCATTCAAAATCAACTAGTTTTTATAAAAACGCTGGGCCACTTTGATTCATAGGATTTCCAAAACACGGGAATAGGAAAAACATGGGATTAGAGTGGAATGTCGTCTTGAATCCTATAGGATTGTACGAGTGTTTGATTGTGCATAGAAAAAATGCAGGATTCTATCAAACAGGTTTGAGTGGATGGGATGTTTCCTATGAAATCTAGTGCAAATGAATCCTAGGGAGAAATTCCTATGGTTTACAATCCTTCGAATCAAACAACCAAGATAGGAAAAATTCCTAAGGATTAGAATCCTCAAAAATTCTTTTGAGAATCCTTTGAATCAAAGAATCCCTTAATCTATTTTATGATTCATGGAATTGTGCGTTGTAAAGCATAAAGTAAAAAACAAATAAGGGCAATTCAACTAGAAAAAAGTTTGGGTGGTTATGATACGGAAGATTCTAGAACAAAGGAGGATCACTCGCGTTTTGAGGTTTGTGCATTATTCTTAAGTTCAACCATGGAGTCTGCTAGATTGTACATGTGGCAAAATCCGGTGGGGGCTAGAAGATGGTGCGAGGGGCCAAGTGGAGGGAGACTATGAAGGAGTGCACAAGTGTGAGATCGATATTTAAAGAGAGGGGGCGAGAACGTGTGCTGTTGCGCACAGTGGCGAAGCCATGAAAAATAAATGAGCTAGGGGGTGAAGCATTCCTAATCCTTTACGAGGAGGGCCAATTCATCAACTTAAATCATTTTACCAGCAATTGTCTAATGATCACATTCGTATTAGCCTCGATATATAGTGATGTTAGGGGGGCAGGGCCCTTGCTCCCCCTGTCTTTGCCACTGTGCGTGCGTCTGAGAGATGAAGCGGAATGCATGGATGATGAGAGGGGGGCATTGGATATATAATTAATGTGGGTGTATTAGCTATGTAATCCTATATAGAGAGGTATAGATTGATCTATGTGGACGTGGGAAAGAGGGTGAGACCTCACTATATATATATATTGATCGGTTTGTGTGCAAAACGATGAATGACCTAGCTATATATACACATACATAGAGGAACATCGATCGTTGCGCATGCATGTGGGAGATTAAGAATGCCCGATATGATGGAGAGGGGGAGGTGTGTGTGTGTGCATGCATGGCAGACCGACCTGAAGAAAAAGATTGCATGTGTGCAATGGATAATGCCGACTGGTAGTGTGTGTGCATGCATGCACGAGAGAAAGTTAGTGGTACAATTATAAAGAGAAGACGACTGTGTGGGTGTAAAAGACTAGGTGAGGTCATAATCAATGTAAAGTTGAATTCAAATATTTGAATAAGTGATCATGATGTTTGAAACCCATGCATGCATGAATATAACTGAGATATGTGCGGTGTGGTTTGGAAACGAGCATGTTGTACTGTATACACATTGAACAAGGTCAGACTGATTTGAATTTGAGATTGATGGCAGACATCCTTTGGCCACATTGCATCCATGCATGGGCACACTATTCTAATTGGAGATGATGGGTGGCTTTCGCATCACATATCTATATCTATACCCCTATATATATTATATTTTATATTTTTATATAGTGTGTGGATAACTTTAACTTTGAAAGATGGTCGTTGGATGAAGCCAATCCGATGGTGGAGATGGAAAATTTGAGCACTACTGGCCGTTGGATATCATCTAGATTCAACAAGATTTTGCCACATGTACAATCTAAAAGACTCCATGGTTGAACTTAAGCATAATGCACAAACCTCAAGACACAAGCACTTCTTCTTTGTTCTAGAATCTTCCATATCAGAATTGCCCAAATGTTTTTCTACACGACTTTCCATTATTTGTTTTTTCTTTATGGTTTACAATGCACAATCCATGAATCTTAATATAGATTTGCTTTCTTTTAAAAACTAGATGATTTTGAATGAAATGAACTATAAGAATAAACAAACATCTAAATCATGCATATATGACTCAAAGCTTACATGCTATAATGTGGTATTTATTCATAATTTGGTTGCCAAATGTCATGCGTGCAATGCATGTGTACCTTACTAGTCTAAATGGTGTTTGTGTGTGTTAAACACATTGTACGTAGTATCATACATGGTTTAGATTCCGAACATCTAGCTAGAGCATACATGTACTATGATTTGAATTCAACATAAAATGGATACATATATTTGAATTTAAGATCGTATGTACATGTAGTTCATATTTATATAGGAATTTACTTATCCTATATTCATGTCATGTATTGTGAAGATAATATTTAGATGGTTGTATAACTAACCCGAGTAAAATCTCATTCAAACAGGGAAAATGTACTCAAATTTAGCCCATATGCTAGACAACACACATTGTTTTTTATTGTTGAGGGAAGTGCAAATTGTTTTGGTACTGTACACGTTATGTTTGTTGTCCCGATTGTTTTAGTTTTTTGTTGTTGTATTTGAATGCATTTCTAGTAATATAGTAAAACGGGACATGGCTCTCTCTAGTGATGAGGTGCGAATTGTCTTTTTTTGGTTACACATTAAGCTTGTTCTCCCAATATTTCAAGCTAGCATCTCTGTCTATCGTGCTGCGAAACTCCTGTCTCTTCAACCCGCGCCTTGTTAGCCCGAAATATTTAAGATATATCTTTGTGTTGTGGTGCTCCGAAAACTCCCTCCACCTCAACCTGCACCTTGATATCCCAAAATTACAACGCGGGCGAAAACTCCCACCTCCAGCGAAATCCCGACACGTGAAATGCCCGTGATACCCCTGAACCGAAAGAACCACCTAGCTCAAATCGGTGGGGGTACTTTCGTAACTTACCCCACATTTTGGACAAGGACGTCCCTATGCCATGGTTCCCCCTCCCTTCGCCTCCTTTTCTCCATTCGAAATCCCAGGCCGCCATAACCTCTCCGCTCCAGCCGCGAAACCCCACCCTACTCCGCCCGCCACCTCACCACTGCCCAGCCAGAGCCTCTTCCCCGATGACGTCGTCCACAACAACACCTCGACGTCCATCATCCACCGCACTGGATGAGGATCTGTCGTCGATCTCGTCGTCCCGCTGGTTCAGCCACCCCGTCCTCCACCTCCAAGGAGCTGCCCCGATGTTCCCCTCATCTTTGCGCCACCTCCATTCCCACACCACCATTTTCACCTACACCACCGAAAGAGCATCATCATCACCATTTCTTCGGATGAAGCTGAGGCCTAATCGGTGCCACCAAAGAGGTTGTACACTAATCGCCGCATTTTCTTCTTCATTCGATCTGACCGTGCTGTCGGCGCTCGGTCCCGAGCCTACATGGCATGGCTGCATCCACGACGACGTCGCCAGCCACTTCCTCCATGGCCTCGCTGCCTCGGCAGCGACGTCCACATTAGTAGGAGCTACTGCTGCTTTAGCTCTCGCTCGCGCTGCTGCTCTGCTCTTGCTCTCGGTCCCCTTCCTGGACTGCTCTTGCTCGCGTTGCTGCTCTCGCTCTTGCGCTTGCTTGCGATGCACTTCCGATTTGGATACACTTCAGTTGACTGAATCGACTTTTGGGTCAGTCGATTTTTAGGGGGTGGGGGCTCACCGGAGTTAAGGAAGAACCAGCCGCAGCAGGGACGGGGCTCGCCGGAGAGGTACCCCACTATCTATCTTAGGGATCAGGGTTGGGGCTGTGGTCGCCGACGGTGGCGTGGGGATCGCCGGAGAAAAAGCTCGGCACGGGGGGCCTAGAGGGATGGCCGGGGCGGCGGCGGACCGGTGGTGGGGAGTGGTTTCGGGGCGGGCGGGGCGATGCACCACCGGCCGCGGGCGGCGGGGGCGGCAGTTTGGCCGGTGGTGGCTGGAGGCTCAGGGGCTTGGGGGTTGAGGATGAACTGCTACACGACCAACTGCCCCGGCTCTCGCACGCGCTGCTGCTACTTCTTTTCTGCTACTAGTGCATTCAGTTTCGACAGCAAAATTAAGTTTCAACAGCAAAATTCATTTTCGACAGTTAAGTTCAGTTTTGACGGTTAAATTTAGTTTCGACAGTTAAGTTCAGAGATGAGGGGCTGTTCTATTTTACATCTAGCACTTTGTGGTTATGTATTTTACATCATCTATTGGAGATTCTATTAGAATTCCACTCAGGTTAACATTGTCTCTCTTGTCCTGCTTCAGCCTCGGCATCGTACAACTCACTAGAGCCGCTCCAATGACGAAACCCTCCATCAGAGCGGAGCAGTACCCCGGGCTCCATCTCCAAATGCCTAAGATCTTCTTCCCCTCCTCCGACAGCCAAGTCAGCCGAAGCATCCTCACCGACCAACCCAATCACGCTGAGATCGACATGGCTTCGCCAAAGAGGTTGTACACTTGTTGCATCTCTTTTTTACTCTACATGTTATATATATTGTCCACTGAGCACACATAGTAATGTGAAATACGATTATTTTATCCTACTATATGACAATCAATGAGGTACCAGGCAACTTAGCTATCCATGATGGACTCGCTTGAACGCCATCATTATTTATCTCTGTGTGTTTGAGTTGTACATTTGTCGATGGGCCTGGGAGTTGAGCTAGTAGGGCAGTGGCTTGGGTCCAAAGTAGTAGAAGTAGCACAAAAACATTTTTTGAGTGTAGGCTTTTCCTTGCTCAAGCCTGCCTACTAGAATCGCCAGTGCTTGAAAGGAAAAGTGAAGGAAAACATACGAATTGGAAATTTTCCTATGGTACTACTATGCATGCATTTGGTTCAAAGGAATGGAGCAAAGGAAAACTGTAGGATTTGTTCCTTTAGTGTCTCCTTGAAAGAAAAACCTTAGGAATTTTAATTTCCACTTGTCCTCCTTTTCAAATTCCTGTTCATGAAGTACAAGACTAAGAGATAGTAGCGTAATAGCATTATAACCATACATTTTCTTGTGGTTTGACTTAATCTCACCATGCTTATTTGTATCCTGTGATCTTCCAATTCTTATGAACTAAACACCCAGATTGACAGAAATCTTGTGCTTTTAAATTCTATGCCTTGCATGTGCATTTCTATCCTATTCTTGTCTATTTCCTGTCCCTACATTGTTAGAATCCTCAAATTCAAACAAGCCCTTACACAATTAATTCTGTTACAGATATATGTCAAAGAAAAACTTGTGTGGTTTGTCCTGCTCCTGCTGCACTGTGTTCCACCCCATCTCAGCTGCTCCAACGACGGAAGGGTTCACCATAGCAGGGATCCGCTCTCCAGACTGTCTTTCGCCGCCTCAGATCTTCTTCCCCGCCACCGGCAGCCACGACAACTGCATTACCATCAACAACTGAGTAGATGACCTTGAGGACTACATGGGTCCACAAGAGAGGTCGCACTCCTCCGTGTCTGCTTACGTTATGCATCGCTTAATATGATGACATGCTACTTTATCGTCGTGTTCACCTATTAGATTCCGAGTTAGGTCCAAACTAATGCTGAAACTTGAGTTCTTAAATGGTTGTGGGGTACATATTGGGGCAACAATTAGTACTATCTGTCTACTATCTGGTTAATCTCGGGTGTCTACTACGAGTTTCATGTTGGGTGCAAACAAACATTAAAGAGCCCTCATCTGTATTTTTTAACTAAAGCTATTATCTGCCTGCTATCATTGGTTTTGGGTCTATCCACATTTTGCTACCATCACTCTGGATTTGTGCATGCACTCCTTACATAATCTCACTATGTTTTATTCCTATGCATGCCAGTTATTGTACACAATGGAACTGAACATGTAGAGCAAAAGAGACGAGCCTTGCGTGGTAATAAAATTTCATGCAGACGTCGCTCCATGGTGGGTGCAAAGGCATCCCCCCTCCTCCCATTTCAGATTGTAATCAAGAGGAAGATAACTGTTCTGAGGGGGATTCAGAAGGAGAAGACCACTCCTATTTACCACATGAGGTCTTCGTTCTAACTTGGTATGCTGATGTTGGTAATATCATGCATATGGTGCCTTTCATTGCTTACTTTATACATCAAATATGTCATCTGCTTAGTTTAGACATGCTTTGTGTGAATGCCATCTATTTAGTTTCTTTATCGTATATCTGAATCATGCAATGCATCTTGTTTAGCCATGCATCATATATGTGAATTTTGCAATGCCACCCTGGTTAGCCAATCATCTTATATGTGAATTATATCATTCCATCATTTTTTATTACGTGTTAAATTTGTCAACAATTTAAGTACATTCAATTACTGGTTATGGAAAAATCTGGAGTGGAAACAAGGTCTTCAGAGCAGACAATGTTATCTGACGAAGCGCATGTCTTGCTGGTTACCGATAGCTCCTCAGAGGAGGATTCAGAGACAGATGACCAGTCCTATCCCCCCCCCCGTGGTGCATGCTCTAACTTGGCAGGGTTATGTTGCTCATATCATGCGTATGGTATGTTGCATTGCTATGTCATTTTCTTAGTTTAGACATGCTTTGTGTGAATGCCACTTGTCTAGTGTCTAATTACCATATATGTGAATGATGCAGTGCCATCTTGTTGCAAGACATCATATATGTGAATTATGCAATGCTATCTTGTTGCAAGGCATTATATATGTGAATTATGCAATGCCATGTTCTTTAGCCAAGCGTCATATATGTGAATTATATCATGTTGTCCTTTTTTGTAGTTCTCGTTGCATTTGTCGACAATGTTTGTATATTCAACTGCTCTTCCTGTGCATCAGGCATTTGAATTGGTGATGGACAAATCTAGGGTGAAAACAAGGTCTTCAGAGCAGACAATGCTACCTGTTGAAGCACATATCTTGCTGGTTACAGATAGCTCTTCAGAGGAGGATTCAGAGGCAGATGACCAGTCCTATTATCCCCCTGAGGTGTATGCTCAAACTTGGCAGGGTTATATTACTCATATGATGCATATGTTGTATTGCAATGCTTAGTTTTTACATCATATACACAATATTGAATGTCATCTCCTTAGTTGACACATCATATATGCGATTGCCCTCTGCTCACTTGCTTAGTAAATAAATCATATATTTGAATTATATCATGCCATGATGTTTACATGGACAACATGTATCTGAATTATGGCATGCCAACCCATTTTCTAAAGACATACAATAGTTATATCATCTCATCCTGTTTACATAGTCATCATATTTTGAATTATGTCATTCTATCCGTGAATTATATCATGCCATCATGTTTCCATCGACGGCATGTTTGTGATTTATGGCATGCCAACCACTTTAATAGACACATTGTATAGTTACATCAGATCATCATGTTTACATAGTCATCATATTTTGAAGTATGTCATTCTATCCTGTTTAGTTAGCCATCATACATGTGAAATTGTGTCATGCTATGTTGTTTAATTATCCATCATATATGACAAATTATGTCCTGCTATTCTGTTTGGTTAGACAACATAAATGTGAATTATTTAATGCCTTGTTTTCTTCCCTACTATCCATTGCACATGTCTATCTTACAATGGTTGTACATTCAATTACTTTTCTTGTTTATCAGCCATTTCAATTGGAGGGGGTGATGGAAGTATCTATGGGAGTAAAAACACGGTCTTCAGAAAAGATCGTGCTACTTGTCAATGCAGATAGAACCACGGTTGTACTTGCCCAAGAACCAGCCCCAACACACATAACCCAGACTCACGCAGATTGTACCCGTACCTAGTTGGACATAGAACCAGCTACACCCCTTCTAACCCCAACCCAAGCAGATAGTAACCCAGTTCCAGTTGACACAACACCATCTCCACCATAGAGCACCCAAACACAAGCGGTTAGCAAGGCAACTGCAGTGCCCAAAGCATGAGGACCACCACTCCGAACCCCAAGTCAACGCTTAAAGCAGACGAAGAATTGTTCTCAGGTCAGGTTCTATAGCTATGGTTCATACTACTTTGCTCTTGCATCACAAGTATGTTTTAAACCTGTTTCTTTAACGTGTTTGCTATTGTAACTTGCTCTATGTTGATTTCAGTTTCAATTGAATAACCATTTATGTTCTCATGCCATGCACATTACAAGTGTTGTTATTGTTGTGTAGTTTCCCACACTTATACTCTGTCTATGCTGTTTTGTCTTAAATAGATATGATTCAAACTGTCTCTATCTTGATTAGGCAACATGAACTAGAATGATATAGACCATACAGTGACCATACTACATAGATATATGTTTGTTTCATGCTGTTATCCTGTCCACCTTACTACTGAACTGGTTTACCAAAATGAGTTTCATATACAACATGGTAAACTTGTGATGTCTTTGTTTGTTTCTCTTTTAGAATGCAGATAAAATATTGGAGAAGAGTACCCCATTATGCAATGGTAAAGGAAGTAATGCAGATAAGGTTCAAGATAGTGAGACATCCCTATTGGTCTCCAAGAAAGCTGATAAAAACTATATTGAAGACACTGAGACAACCCCAAAGTCTTGTCTTGATGTAGTGTTCAAGTTAGTGGCTACTACTGCGGGCACCAGCTCTTCAAAATCGCTGCCTGAATCAGTTCGGCTTCTTGAGTCTCAACTTCAAGTTGAAAGACATCGATCAGATGTTATGCGATAGGAAGCCGAAGGACCAAGGAAGTCCCTGCAGAATTTAGATGCATACTTTCTCGTGCAACAGCAAGTGCTGGAGATCTAAGCGCCAAACAAGAGAAAGTTAATAAGCTTGCTAAGCATCTTGCCAGCATTATGGCTACCGAGGATATTCTTTCTTGAGCTCTTCTGAAGTGATTTTAGTTCTGTACTTGTTTTGCTGCGGCATTTATTTGCAATGGTCGCCAACTTTGACAACCAGTGTATATGATATGCGGCTTTGTTCCCTATATTTGCACTGGTGGCGAACTTTGATGCCTAGTGGACGTAATATGTGTAATAGCCATGACATCCTAGTGTAAGTTGCCTGCTTATTTATTTCCTTGCTATCTTGTTTATTTGTTTGCTTGTAGTCAGCGCAGTTCTTTTTCCGCGGTTTTCTCATGGCCACAATAACCTATTTTTTTAAAACTAGGCCACAATAAGCATGGGCTACATATTTATTGTAGGTACCATGGGCCTCCTACGGGCCGTAGAAACAATGGGCCTTCTAAGGGCCATAGAAACAATGGGACTTCTACGGGCCATAGCATCAATGGGCCTTCTACGGGCCGTATGATCGATCGGCCAAACATGGGCCAATAACAGACCGCATTATGGGCCGTAAACGCGCTAGATTTGGAATCGTCCATTCATGGGCCGACCATAACGGGCCGTTGTTAATCGGCCATATTTGATGACACTAGGAAAACGGCCCAAAGGATTAATGGGCCACAAATGGGCTGACTGTAACCATGGGCTAAATTTGGCCCACAAGCAGAAAAGGCCAGTAACGGGCCGTAAGTAACCGAATGCTGGAAATAAGCCCAAGAATAAATGGGCCCTGAGAAGGCCGAAAGGTAACACGGGTTGGAAACGGCCCAATGGAATAATGGGCCGTTAATGGGTATAAAGCGGTACATTGTTCACTGCGGGCCAGATTCACCATGGGGTGTTAATGGGCCAAGAGTTACAAATGGCCTTGTATGGGCCGAAAGACATCATGGGCCATACATGGGCCAGAAGTTACAACGGGCTGGAATCATATTGGACGGCCCAGATGAAGCTACTGGGCTTAATTTCAATAGGCCGTAACGGGACATAAATGGGCAATATATGAACATGCCATTAACAGGCTTTCCGTGAGCCGACTCGTTACCTTTCGACCAAGTCAAACAGGCCGGCCTTTTCACCGGAATGGGCCTTTGTTGGGCCGTGCCACGTTTGGACGTATCATAGGCGCCTCCTGTCCAATGAATGGATGGCATCTGTCCCAACGGTGAGTCAACACGTGTTTCCTCCGACCAATGACAATTTTACACGTGGAAAATCCTCATTGGTCCGGGTTGTTAACAGGTTATCGGATCCAAAACCGGACCTGATAGCTTAACGGCGACCCGTTACGGTGGATGCCACCTGTCGGTCATCCTTGACGAAAGCACTTCTATGACGCGCGATTTATCGTCATGGAAGTGGACACTTCCGTGTGATGATAATTTTGGTAATGTCATGGAACACTTCTACGACAACACAGGTATGACTATCCTAATTCTGTCATAAAATCGTCACGGATGTACATGCATGACAGAAAACGTGACCTACCGTGACAAAAACGTATCATCACGGAAGTGTCTTTTTTTGTAGTGATTGGCTGGGCTGCCAGCTAGGCCGGCTTCTGGTAAGGCCAGGTAAACTCTTTCTCTCTCTCTCTCTCTTTTATTTCCATTTTCTATTTATTTCCTATATGTTTTGATTTAGTTTTAGGACAAAATCATTTTATTAAATTCTGAAAATATTTATGGGCACTAACTAAATTATTCCTGAGGCCCTCAACTGATTCCAGAATATTTGGAGCATTTAAAATATTTATAGATTTCAAATGCCCCAATTCAAATACATCATGATTTAATTCAAAAATCCAGGAATGACCTAGAAATATGTTCATCATTTTTCGCAGAGGTTTTCACCTTTATCAGAAATCATGAAAATTTTCAAAGGGTATTTTGGGTTCATTGAAAATATTTTTAGGTTGAACCTATTTGAATTCCATTTGATGCTGGGGTTTGAACATCCCCAATTCAAATTCAGTTGAATTTAAACATGATGACATGATGATCAAGCAAAGACAAACAAAGACTGATCTAGGGCTGTGACAACTCACGCCCACTAAACAAGAATCTCGTCCCGAGATTCAAGATGTGAGGTAAGAAGACAGAGGGGACACAAAGCCAACACAATCTTCATGTTCTAGATTGCACTTCATAAGAACATTGATTGCTTGCATCATGTTGATCTTGAAATCCTTTCTTTCGAGATCTTTGTCCAACACAGTGATGACAGAAATAAACTCTACAGGAATCGATCTTCTCAAGATCAACTCATGGAGTGAGACGTTCAAACATCTCTTGAGCCGAGACACAAAACACACATCAGAAGGGATGGAATGCATGTCTAAAAAGGAAAGGTTGCAACACAATCGACGAGATGATGTTGCGAGATTCTCAGAAAATGGACTATGGTAGTAAGCTCCACATGAGCGGGTTCTACTACACACATGTGTACACGCTGTCCTAGAAAAGCATGACCATGTAGTAGTCTTATAATAAAACAGTACCGAGTTCAGGGTGGGAACCATCATCGAGGGTAGCAAAGTCCTTGCTTAAGTCATGATTATCTCTTAAGAAAGAACTTCTTCTCCTTAAACAAATCAATCAGTGGCTTGAGGTGTTAGGAATTACACATGGAGTGGAGGTAGCGAGCCTATCAAACCATGGAATACTTTGCACATGCATGACTGACTTGGGATGATTCCAGAGGAAGCAAAACTAACTTTTTTGAATTCATGGCGGCAACTTGCACCAAATGCACGTGAATTAGAGGAAGCCACTTCTTTCATTCAAACATAGGCTTCATGAACGAAACACGAAGATAATTCTTACAAAAGTGTCCAACACTAGCTTGATGCTCAACATGAATCATGGAGGAGATAAAATGTTGATGATGGGCTCAACAACAACTCAAAAGAATTTCCATATCACTGGAATTCCACCATTTATGTGAACAAGGTGATAGCATTGCTCAGGCCAAAAGATTTAATGGTGTATGCTCGAGGGATCAACCACAAGTAAGACAATATTACGAATATCGTTGGTTCTGACTAGATTTGAGGATAGCCCACACTCAAATCAAAGTTTGGACAAGACAATAGATCCAACAACTAATCACAAGGACCAATCGATGAAGATGCCATCTTTCTTCAACGCACACAAAGGATATCCCTTTGAAATGAACTAGGTTAGGCAAAGCTTTTATCTTCCAACTCTCCAAGTTATTGTTTAGCTTATCCAACTAGTTCAGGAGTATCCAACACAGATCCTTGGACAAAGGGTGGTTCCTAGAAAAACCAACTTGATCACGAACTCAACATCGCAGTCAGGAGACAACCTAGTAATACTTTCGAGAAGATATTCAGAAAATCAGGAACCACCAATATGTTACTAAGCTCGAGAACAATCTTGCTTTTCAGGGCAAGACGATATAATCAAGGGAGCGAGGGATTGAAACAATCCTAACTCATTGATCGAAGAGTGCATTAGAAATAAGGACTAGGTAGCACAATCTATCTTAGAATGATGATTCAATAACCAACACGGTAAGAATGAAATTATTGTCCATTAACGACCAAGCAACGGGGTTGCTAGGAGTATTTATTTCACACATTATAGTTCACTTGTCGGCATTTCGGTTGCAACAACATGGGGACCGAGGAATGAATAATGATGGTGAGAAGTATCACTATATCAAGGAGTCATAGGAGGTGGTGCAATTCCCATGACAATCTTGACATAAGAGGGTAACACTCCAAGGTAGAACATAACAAAAGCTAGGTTGGCCTTTTGATCTGTGGAACACAACTAGTTTGACCAAATCCTAGAAATGGAAGAGGTACCGGAGTTTGTTTCTCCTAGTCTTTTCGGAATGTAACGGCTTGACGGACCACAAGAGTAAAAGGCATCGATGAACACGAATGCACAAATACTTCTGACTATCAGCTGATACACGAGGGTCAGAATACAACTGAAAAGGGAAAACTCAAAGGAACATACCACTTTCTGAGTTGTGGATGCATAGATTAGTATGTCGAACAAAGCTAGACATATCTATTCCGGATAACCCATGCAAAAAGGTAGATCTGGCAGAGTCACAATATAGAATGGAGAACTCATCAAGAGCGCTCTCATTGTGATCTTTTGGTCTAGCAGAACTTTTGCCATGATGGTTCATGGTATTGGAAGAATGATATACCATGGACCTTGAGGACTATCACAAAGGTGTAACGTCCCAGACACACCCACCGGTGGTCGTTACTCCTGGCGGGATCTAGATTGGCCCCACAGATCAATACTAGTCTTTTCTATGTACTTTGTCCTCACTCGTGCGCACTCGGGAGCAACTTCCCAGTCGGTCACCCATCCTGAAACTAGTCCAAGATGAGCACGCTTAACTTTGGAGTTCTTTCTGAATGGGCTACCTGAAAAGAAGGAAATTCTTATTGATATGAGTAGTCTACCATCCCTATTAAGCCAGTCTATCACATACACCCCCACTTAGAGGAACTGACGTCCTCGTCGGGCCACAGGAACGTTCCCTCTTGGCACATACGTCTGTGCTTCCAGTCCAGTACATGTTCCATGTCGTGTGCCACGACGGGTCACAAATGTCATCAACAACATGACCGCTGTTGGATCACGGGTGCCAGCAGACCCTTGAGGTTCGAACTGTGGGGTCCGCGTGAAGTTCTTTCCCTCCTACTGATCTACGCCCTAGCTTGCTAAGGTCTCGCGGACGAACTCGACGCACTCGCAACATAAAGACACAAGGTTTATACTGGTTCGGGCCACCATTGTGGTGTAATACCCTACTCTAGTGTGGTGGTGGGGGATTGTTGTGACGCCTCGAGACCAATGTGCCAGGTGTCCTCCAGTTATTCGCCGTGTTGCCTTGTCATTGATTGCGTGTCATGCATTGAATATCATGTCATCATGTGCATTTCATTCGCATACATGTTCGTCTCATGCATCCGAGCATTTTCCCCGTTGTCCGTTTTGCAATCCGGCGCTCCTATGTCACCCGGTGTCCCTTTCTACCTCTTTTCATGTGCAGGTGTTAAACATTCTCGGATTGGACCGAGACTTGTCATGCGGCCTTGGTTTACTACCGGTAGACCGCCTGTCAAGTTTCGTGCCATTTGGACTTCGTTTGATACTCCAATGGTTAACCGAGGGACCGAAAAGGCCCCATGTGTGTTGCAGCCCAACACCCCTCCAAAGTGGCCCAAAACCCACCTAAACGCCCTCCATCATCTCAGTCGTTCGATCACGATCGCGTGGCCAAAAACCGCACCTCATTTGGAGCTTCCTAGCTCCCTCTACCTCTATAAATGGACCCCTTCATTTTCGTTTTCAGATCTTTTCCCCGAAACCCTAAAACTCCTCCCTCAGCGCCGCCGGACATGTCCGTCTCGCCGGCGGATGCGTACACCTCGCCGCCACGTCGCCCGGACCAATCCCGGGGTGACACGTGATCAGCCATCACGCCCGCGACCAACCAGGGGCCGTCACCTGTCCCACCGGCGTCCTCCCACCACGCGGCCCGTCGCAGCCCGTCGCGGGCCCGCCCAGGCCCGTCCGCCCCGCCGCCGCAAGCCCACGCCCCGCCGCCTGGGTCATCCCGAGTGCCTCGACGCGCTGCCTCCCGCCGGTGACTTGCTCCACCGCCGCCGCCATGGAAGCGCCGCCTCGCTCACCGTAGCCGACCACCGCGGCTCGCCTCCTCAACCACCTCCCCGCCGTCCCTGCACCTCGCCGGAGGTCTCCGCGAGCGCCGCGCTGCCCGAGCCGGCCCCGTCACGTCCGGCCACTGCCGGCGCTGCCTCCGTCCTCCTCCTGGCCACCGGAGCTCCGGCCACCTCGCCCCCCAGCTCCGGACTCCTTCTCCGGCGCCGACGAATGACTCCGGTGAACAGTGCCCGTGAGATCCCGATCTGGATCTGACATTCGAATCTCAGTTGACTTTCTTCCCGAAACCCTAATTATTTTGCATATTTCATCGCATCATAACTTCATCATCGTAGCTCCGATTCGTGCGTGTAGCATATCAAAATGTTCGTCTCGACAGTACATCATTTCATCTCATTGCATCATTTTCATTTGAGCTCATCTTGATGCCTAAAATGTTGTTGGATGAGGGCTATGTGATGATTATTTCATATCTGTTTCAGCAAATGGCCTTTTGTCATTTTTGCCATGATTATTGTGTGCATGATATGATCCTGATCTCTACATGTGTTTTGTAGAATGCCATACCATCTTTACAGGGGTGTATGCCATGTATTTTTTGTGATCTTTGTGGTGAATAGCAAAAGCATGCAAAGTAGCTTACTCAATGATGCTGATTTCAGGGACTTAGAATTTCACTAAGTCATTGTCCTGTTATTGTTTTTATGCCATATGTTCATGTTGTTTCCTAGTTATCCGTGCATCTTTTGAGCATGATCAGTAAGGATGTTTTGTAGATATTGTGGTGCTCTATCCATCCATGTCTTTGTTTGAATTTATGGAGCACCCTAGCTTGAGGCAATCGAGCTCTACTTTTGCTATAAATGTTCCTGGCAGATTGTTAACACGTTTAGCAATTTTGCCAAGCTTGTTGTTGTTGATCCGTGCATGCTATATTGTTGTTCTTGCCATGTCTAGCTTCTATGCCATGTCTATTTGCTGGGTTTATGCTTAGTTTGTCATGCCATGCTTTTTAGTGAGTGCATCGAGCTCGTAAACATGCCTACTCGTTAACTGTTTTGCTATGTTCACATGGTTGCAATTGTATTTTTTGATCCCTTTTGGCTCATGGTCACAAAGGGACTTTTGTTATATGCTTAGAGTAGATTCATGACATGCCTTGATTTTCCATGATATGTTCCTGTAGCATATAGTTTTCATGCTCTAAACTTTGCTTCCTGATGATAAATTCCTGATATGATGTTAATTTCACTAAGTATGTAACCTGTTATCTTTTGCACTTTTGCCATGCTTGTTTGAACCTGCTATTGAGTGAATTAGCCGTAGCTCAGTGTTCATCTTTTGTCAAGCATCATGAGTGGACCCCTTACATATATTTTGTTGCCATGTTTGAGTGCTGTAGCATATTCATCTTGATGCATTTAGTTGGTCACTTGCTGATTATCGCAGACCGGTGCCATATTTGTTTTGCTTGCCATTTCCAAACCGTGCATCCGATTCTGGTGATCTTTATATCGATTTCAACCGAAATCACCTCACCTTTCCAGTGGCACTCTTGGGTTTCCAAGTTGAGGCCAGGTTCAATCATTCCTTTCCAAATAATGCATATGCACCGCATACCGCATCCCGCATATCATGCCATGTTCATGTGTTGGTTGTTTACTATGTTGTGTGCTTCTTTCCGGTGTTGCTTCTTCGGGTTGGTTCCGATAACGTCGCGTTTGTGAGGAACTGTTCGACTACGTCTGTTTGTCTTCTTCATGGACTCGTTCTTCTTCCTTGCGGGATTTCAGGCAAGATGACCATACCCTCAAAATCACTTCTATCTTTGCTTGCTAGTTGCTTGCTCTTTTGCTATGCCTATGCTGTGATACCTACCACTTGCTTGTCATGCCTCCCATATTGTTGAGCCAAGCCTCTAACCCACCTTGTGCTACCAAACCGTTGTTTGGCTATGTTATCGCTTTGCTCAGCCCTCTTATAGCGTTGTTAGTTGCAGGTGAAGATTGGAGCTTGTTCCATGTTTGGAACATAGTTATTGTTGGGATATCACAATATCTCTTATTTAATTAATGCATCTATATACTTGGTAAAGGGTGGAAGGCTCGGCCTTATGCCTGGTGTTCTGTTCCACTCTTGCCGCCCTAGTTTCCATCATATCGGTGTTACGTTCCCGGATTTTGCGTTCCTTATACAGCTGGATTATAATGGGAACCCCTTGACAGTTCGCCTTGAATAAAACTCCTCCAGCAATGCCCAACATTGGTTTTACCATTCGCCACCTAGCCTTTTCTTTTCCTTGGGTTCTGCAGACTCAAGGGTCATCTTTATTTAAACCCCCTGGGCCAGTGCTCCTTTGAGTGTTGGTCCAAAATAGATCTCTGTGCAGCACCCCCTCGGGGAAACTCGAGGTTTGGTTTTAGTTGTATGGAATGCTCATCTGAGTGTGCCCTGAGAACGAGATATGTGCAGCTCCTATCGGGATTTGTCGGCACATTCGGGCGGTGTTGCTGGACTTGTTTTACCATTGTCGAGGATGTCTTGTAACCGGGATGCCGAGTCTGATCGTATTGTCTTGGGAGAAGGAATATCCTTCGTTGACCGTGAGAGCTTGTGATGGGCTAAGTTGGGACACCCCTGCAGAGATTGAACTTTTGAAAGTCGTGCCCGCGGTTATGGGTAGATGGGAATTTGTTAATGTCCGGTTGTAGAAAACCTAAAGTTTATCTTAATTAAAATGCATCAACCACGTGTGTAACCGTGATGGTCTCTTCTCGACGGAGTCCGGGAAGTGAACACAATGTTGGAGTTATGCTTGACGTAGGTTGCTCCAGGATCACTTCTTGATCATAGTTTCTTGACCGTGCTTTTGCCTTCTCTTGTCGCCCTCATTTGCGTATGTTAGCCACCATATAAGCTAGTCGCTTGCTGCAGCTCCACATCATACCTTTTACCTTACCCATAAGCTTAAATAGTCTTGATCGCGAGGGTGTGAGATTGCTGAGTCCCCGTGACTCACAAATACTTACAAAACTAGTTTGCAGGTGCCGATGTTACCGAGAAGGTGACGCAACCAAGCTCAAGGAGGAGCTCGATGAAGATCTTGTCCTTTTTGTTGTTTTGGTCCAGTTGATCAGTAGTGGAGCCCAGTTGGGACGATCGGAGATCTGTGTAGCTTTTGGGGTAGTCTTCTTTTATTTTGGTTCCGTAGTCGGACCTTGATTGTATATGGATGATGTAATGCTTTATTCATGTATTGTGTGAAGTGGCGATTGTAAGCCAACTATGTATATCTTTCCCTTATGTATTACATGGGTTGTGAGAAGATTACCTCACTTGCGACATTGCTTTGAATGCGGTTATGCCTCTAAGTCATGTTTCGACACGTGGGAGATATAGCCGCATCGAGGGCGTTACAGTTGCCTCTTGGGCTGATGAAGAACAGTACAAGGGGAAGAACAACCTCCTGAGGTTGAGGTGTTCTTGTGCTTGGTGTGCTAAGGGTTCGGTGACACACGCCGTCACCCCAGGGGTCCATGCCGCGGACTCGTCGCGTGAGTTCGTGTTGTGGGCGGCGATGCCACCAAGCACTTGGATACACCTCCCACCGTTCTTCGCCGCCGAGGGGTGTTTGCGAACTCTGGCTACAGCATGCTGACTGCAACGCCCTTGCAACCGGAGCGGAGATTGGAACTGTTGCCTCCGGGAAGATCTTCCTGACCCGAGGCTGGGGTGAGATTGCCCGGGTCTACCGTGTGGAGGGCGTCCTCGTGATCCACTTCGAGTATGACGGCGCCTCCATGCTGTTCTACAAAGTCTGATGAGGGAGGCCTTCGCCTGGAGTGCTGCCCTGAAGGAGGTCACTAGGACGATGTTGCAGCGGGCGCGGGGCCCTCCACTGTTCTTGCCTCCAGCTCCTCCAGTAGCAGCGGCGACTCGTGGTGGTCCAGCGCCTCTCCCGAGCCCTTGGAATCTCCGGAGATGAGAGATGACAGCTATGTGCCGCGAAGCTCCCGCCGAGCTCGGAGTAGGGCTGCGGCGTCCAGCCGCCGCCACCGCTGATCTGGATGGGGTCGGCGCTGGCCTCCCTTGGCCCACTTTTGATGATGGCATCCGCCACGGGAGGGTGTAGATAGGATTCCTCTTAGTTCTCATTCTGGTTCCCTGCGAAGGATCATGAAGTACCCCGTGGGGCGTGTAAAGGCTGTAATGTCTTTTGCATATATGTAGTCCTTGTTATCGAATTGCATGGGTGCATATCCTGCAGAGGCTCAACCTCTCCTTTCCAATCCTGTGGCGGCTTGATGCTCTATGCTAACAGGTCCTGGTCCCCAGGTAGGCTGCAGCCGTCGCTCGTATGCCAGGTCGCGATGCCGTGGTCAAGGCTAGGAGGTGAGCGACCCGAGGTCCAGTAAGAGCTCCTGAGGCGCGATGGTTGGGATATCCCTTTTAGCGCTCAAGCGTTTGCCATAGAATGGGAAAGGAAGAGAGTATCGCCACAACAGGGCAGCGGAAGGAGCAAGGCCCGCTTCGGCTTGGTCTCCGCTTTCTACCCTCGTGATGGCTTGGTGTTCTACACTGATAGGTCCCGGTCCCCAGGTAGGCACCAGCCGTCGCTGGTATGCCAGGTCGCGATGCCATGGTCAAGGCCAGGAGGTGAGTGGCCCGAAGTCCGGTAAGAGCTCCTGAGGCGTGATGCTCAGGAGGGCCCCTTTAGCGCCCAAGCAACCGTCAAGAGGCAAGAAAGGGAGGCGACATTGCCGCAACAGAGCTGTTGCAAAGGTATCGTGTCGTGACGATAGGTGGGTTCCGTGTGTGAATTTATCTGGTCTGCCTAGAATCTACTCCTCGCGGCGCGCCCGGGCTCGTGCGTTCATTGCTGTAGTGTAGCCATGTCAGGCCCGTGCTGGTTTCCCCTTCCCCTCCATGCTCTTCTTGGTGCTCTGCGTCCTCAGGTCCCGGCCCTCGAGCGAGCTCAGCCGCCGCTGGTATGCCAAGTCACGATGCCATGGTCAAGGCTAGGGGGTGAGGGCTAGAGAGCCAGTAAGAGCTCCTGAGACGCAATGCTCAGGCGCCCGCCTTTTAATGCGCAAGCGAATCACATCAGAGAAGAGGGAAAGTCCACGGTACCGCCCGCCATGATCCTCAGAGAGCCCCTGCAAGTTGACGCGAAGAAGGGGCGCTGTACCGCCGGTTTGCTTCTGGAGCGGGCGATGGGACTCCCAGCTGCGGAGAGCCCCCGGGGTGTGTACAGCCCCACCCTGACACATGCCTGGCACGGTAGGGTTTAGCGAGGTGTGGCTGGGCACTCTTGAGCTAGCGCGGGACTCACGAGGTCCTACCTCAAGGCGGGTTGCACCTGGTCACGACCCTTGTTTATTGTCTTGGTCCTACGAGATGGTCAGACAACACAAAAGGGGCCCTGGAGGAGGGTGCCGGCGCACGGCCCTCATAGTGGGCAACAATCAAGCAAGTGATAGCCATAGGTAGGTTAAGCATGGAAGGCAAACTGGCTTGGGTAAATGCAGAAAGATACGTACCACCGGGTCAGGCCCGAGCGGCTTGGGGATGATGCAGCCCGAGGGGCTCCCCCAACAAGGTAAACTAAAAGCATGGGCAAAAGATATACATGCCACAGGGACGGACCCACGCGGACCGGGAATAATGCAGCCCGAGGGGCGCTCCCAACTAAACGAACTTGGAAAATGTCACCTGGTTCTGTCGACGAGGGAGAGTTGGTGCAGCTGAAGGCACGCGGCGAAGGGGTCGTTCCTCATGAGCCACAAGGGCCCTGAGCCTCGGGAGGCTCTGGGGGCTCAGGTGGTTTCCTGAGGACCGTCTCCATCTCTGCCAGGACAGTGTGGTGCCTGGCCTCCTAAGCCGCCAGGACACGCTGCAGGTTGCGCTGATAGGCTGATGACACGCTTGGCAGGCCGAAGGGCATGCGAACATAGTTGTGTGGTGGACCCTCGCAACAGCCCAGACATGAAGGCCAGAAAGGCTCCTAAGATGAGGCACTGTTGAGGTCTGGTACATCAATGCAGACACGCAGCCCGGCATCCTCGCCTGGATGGGGAGCTGCGCCTCGTGAGCAGTGGTCGCTGCACATGGCCCTTGCGTCTTGCAGTTCCTGAGTGGCCTTGGTGATGAACTCCTGAGCGGTGGGCGCTCCTTGCGCTGTGTTCTCCTGAGGGAAACATGCCGCGAAGCACGCCTCCAAGTGATGCCCGAGCACCTCCCACGTGATGTTGGAAATGTCTGAGGTCCTCCAGAAGAGAGCCCCCGAGCCCTGCCCGAGGAGGGTGCTAGGCGCGCCTTCCCATGCGACGGAGGGAGGCGCCCCTGGAGCGGGCGCTGATCCTGACAAGGTTCCAGCCACGATGCCACCCTCCTGAGGTCTGGCGCGGCGCAGCTACTTCTTCTTCTTGGGGATGGCCTCGGGAGGATCCTCACTCTTGCTGTTCGGGTCGTCGATTGCGGCAGCTTGAAAGGGGCGCTCGAGGGAGCACACCGCATCCCCTTCTTCGCGCGGGACCGTGATGATTCCACCTCTTCTTGGCATCTTGAGGACATTGTAACCATGGTGTGTCACCGCCATGAACTTGGCTAGGGCTGGGTACCTGAGGATGGCGTTGTATGGCAGACGGATGTGTGCGATGTCAAAGTCGATGAGCTCGGTGAGGTAGTTCTTGCGTTCCCCAAAGGTGGCGGGGAGGCGTGTTGGAAATATGCCCTAGAGGCAATAATAAAATGGTTATTATTATATTTCTTTGTTCATGATAATTGTCTATTGTTCATGCTATAATTGTGTTATCCGGAAATCGTAATACATGTGTGAATACATAGACCACAACACGTCCCTAGTGAGCCTCTAGTTGACTAGCTCGTTGATCAAAAGATAGTCATGGTTTCCTGACTATGGACATTGGATGTCATTGATAACGGGGTCACATCATTAGGAGAATGATGTGATGGACAAGACCCAATTCTAAGCATAGCTTAAAGATCGTGTAGTTTGTTTGCTAGCGCTTTTCCAAATGTCAAGTATCATTTCCTTAGACCATGAGATTGAGTAACTCCCAGATACCGTAGGAGTGCTTTGGGTGTGCCAAACGTCACAACGTAACTGGGTGACTATAAATGTACACTACGGGTATCTCCAAAAGTGTTTGTTGGGTTGGCACGAATCGAGACTGGGATTTATCACTCCGTATGACGGAGAGGTATCTCCGGGCCGACTCGGTAATGCATCATCATAATGAGCTCAATGTGACCAAGTGGTTGATCATGGGATCATGCATTACGGTACGAGTAAAGTGACTTGCCGGTAACGAGATTGAACGAGGTATTGGGATACCGACGATCGAGTCTCGGGCAAGTAACGTACCAATTGACAAAGGGAATTGTATACGGGATTGATTGAATCCTCGACATCGTGGTTCATCCGATGAGATCATCGAGGAGCATGTGGGAGCCAACATGGGTATCCAGATCCCACTGTTGGTTATTGACCGGAGAGTCGTCTCGGTCATGTCTGCGTGTCTCCCGAACCCATAGGGTCTACACACTTAAGGTTCGGTGATGCTAGGGTTGTTGAGATCTTAGTATACGCTAACCCAAAAGTTGTTCGGGGTCTCGGATGAGATCCCGGACGTCACGAGGAGTTCCGGAATGGTCCGGAGGTGAAGATTTATATATAGGAAGTCAAGTTTCGGCCATCGGGAAAGTTTCGGGGGTAATCGGTATTGTACTAGGACCACCGGAAGGGTCCCGGGGGTCCACCGGGTGGGTCCACCTATCCCGGAGGGCCCCATGGGCTGAAGTGGGAGGGGAACCAGCCCCTAGTGGGCTGGTGCGCCCCCCTTGGTCCTCCCCTGCGCCTAGGGTTGGAAACCCTAGGGGTGGGGGCGCCCCACTTGGCTTGGGGGGCACTCCACCCCCCTTGGCCGCCGCCGCCCCCCCTTGGAGATTGCATCTCCTAGGGCCGGCGCCCCCCCTTAGGGGTCCTATATATAGTGGGGGGAGGGAGGGCAGCCGCACCCTAGCCCCTGGCGCCTCCCTCTCCCTCCCGTGACACTCCTTCCTCTCCCTGAGCTTGGCGAAGCCCTGCCGAGATCACCGTTGCTTCTACCACCACGCCGTCGTGCTGCTGGATCTTCATCAACCACTCCTCCCCCCTTGCTGGATCAAGTTGGAGGATACCTATTCCCAACCGTATGTGTGTTGAACGCGGAGGTGCCGTCCGTTCGGTGCTAGGTCATCGGTGATTTGGATCACGACGAGTACGACTCCATCAACCCCGTTCTCTTGAATGCTTCCACACGCGATCTACAAGGGTATGTAGATGCACTCCCCTCTCCCTCGTTGCTAGATGACTCCATAGATTGATCTTGGTGATGCGTACAAAATTTTAAAATTCTGCTACGTTCCCCAACAGTGGCATCATGAGCTAGGTCTATGCGTAGTTTCTATGCACGAGTAGAACACAAAGCAGTTGTGGGCATCGATATTGTCAATTTACTTGCCGTTACTAGTCTTATCTTGATTCGGCGGCATCGTGGGATGAAGCGTCTCGGACCGACCTTACACGTACGCTTACGTGAGACTGGTTCCACCGACTGACATGCACTAGTTGCATAAGGTGGCTAGTGGGTGTCTGTCTCTCCCACTTTAGTCGGATCAGATTCTATGAAAAGGGTCCTTATGAAGGGTAAATAGAAATTGGCATACCATGTTGTGGTTTTGGCATAGGTAAGAAACGTTCTTGCTAGAAACCTATAGCAGCCACGTAAAAACTTGCAACAACAATTAGAGGACGTCTAACTTGTTTTTGCAGCATGTGTCGTGTGATGTGATATGGCCAAATGGATGTGATGAATGATATATGTGATGTATGAGATTGATCATGTTCTTGTAATAGGAATCACGACTTGCATGTCGATGAGTATGACAACCGGCAGGAGCCATAGGAGTTGTCTTTATTTATTTATGACCTGCGTGTCAACATAAACGTCATGTAATTACTTTACTTTATTGCTAAAGCATTAGCCATAGTAGTAGAAGTAATAGATGACGAGACAACTTCAAGAAGACACGATGATGGAGATCATGGTGTCATGCCGGTGACAATGATGATCATGGAGCCCCGAAGATGGAGATCAAAAGGAGCAAATGATATTGGCCATATCATGTCACTATTTGATTGCATGTGATGTTTATCATGTTTTACATCTCATTTGCTTAGAACGACGGTGGGTTAAATAAGATGATCCCTCATAATAATTTCAAGAAAGTGTTCCCCCTAACTGTGCATCGTTGCGAAGGTTCATAGTTTCGAAGCACCACGTGATGATCGGGTGTGATAGAATCTAACATTCGAATATGACGGGTGTAAGCCAGATTTACACACGCAATACACTTAGGTTGACTTGATGAGCCTAGCATGTACAGACATGGCCTCGGAACACGGAAGACCGAAAGGTCGAGCATGAGTCGTATAGAAGATACGATCAACATGAAGATGTTCACCGATGTTGACTAGTCCGTCTCACGTGATGATCAGACACGGCCTAGTTGACTCGGATCATGTTTCACTTAGATGACTAGAGGGATGTCTATCTGAGTGGGAGTTCATTGAATAATTTGATTAGATGAACTTAATTATCATGAACTTAGTCTAAAAATTTTAAACTATGTCTTGTAGATCAAATGGCCCACGCTAATGTTGCCCTCAACTTCAACGCGTTCCTAGAGAAAACCAAGCTGAAAGATGATGGCCGCAACTATACGGACTGGGTCCGGAACCTGAGGATCATCCTCATAGCTGCCAAAAAAGATTATGTCCTAGAAGCACCGCTAGGTGACGCACCCATCCTAGAGAACCAAGACGTTATGAACGCTTGGCAGTCACGTGCTGATGATTACTCCCTCGTTTAGTGCGGCATGCTTTACAGCTTAGAACCAGGGCTCCAAAAGCGTTTTGAGCAACATGGAGCATATGAGATGTTCGAAGAGATGAAAATGGTTTTCCAAGCTCATGCCCGGGTCGAGAGATATGAAGTCTCCGACAAGTTCTTCAGTTGTAAGATGGAGGAAAATAGTTCTGTCAGTGAGTACATACTCAAAATGTCTGGGTTGCATAACCACTTGACTCAGCTGGGAGTTAATCTCTCGGATGACGCGGTCATTGACAGAATCCTTCAGTCGCTTCCACCGAGCTACAAGAGCTTTGTGATGAACTTCAATATGCAGGGGATGGAAAAGACCATTCCTGAGGTATATTCAATGCTGAAATCAGCAGAGGTGGAAATCAAAAAGGAACATGAAGTGTTGATGGTGAATAAAACCACCAAGTTCAAGAAAGGCAAGGGTAAAAAGAACTTCAAGAAGGACGGCAAGGGAGTTGCCGCGCCCGGTAAGCATGCTGCCGGGAAGAAGTCAAAGAATGGACCCAAGCCTGAGACTGAGTGTTTTTATTGCAAGGGAAGTGGTCACTGGAAGCGGAACTGCCCCAAATACTTAGCGAACAAGAAGGCCGGCAACACTAAAGGTATATGTGATTAATTGATGTGTACCTTACCAGTACTCGTAGTAGCTCCTGGGTATTTGATACCGGTGCGGTTGCTCACATTTGTAACTCAAAGCAGGAGCTGCGGAATAAGCGGAGACTGGCGAAGGACGAGGTGATGATGCGCGTCGGGAATGGTTCCAAGGTCGATGTGATCACCATCGGCACGGTGCCTCTACATTTACCTACGGGATTAGTTTTAAACCTCAATAATTGTTATTTAGTGCCAGCTTTGAGCATGAACATTGTATCAGTATCTCGTTTAATTCGAGATGGCTACTCATTTAAATCCGAGAATAATGGTTGTTCTATTTATATGAGAGATATGTTTTATGGTCATGCTCCGCTGGTGAATGGTTTATTCTTAATGAATCTCGAGCGTAATGTTACACATATTCATAGTGTGAATACCAAAAGATGTAAGGTTGATAATGATAGTCCCACATACTTGTGGCACTGCCGCCTTGGTCACATAGGTGTCAAACGCATGAAGAAGCTCCATGCAGATGGAATTTTGGAGTCTCTTGATTACGAATCATTTGACACGTGCGAACCATGCCTCATGGGTAAAATGACCAAGACTCCGTTCTCAGGAACAATGGAGCGAGCAACCAACTTATTGGAAATCATACATACTGATGTGTGTGGTCCAATGAGTGTTGAGGCTCGCGGTGGCTATCGTTATGTTCTCACCCTCACTGATGACTTGAGTAGATATGGGTATGTCTACTTAATGAAACACAAGTTTGAGACCTTTGAAAAGTTCAAGGAATTTCAGAGTGAGGTTGAGAATCAACATGACAGGAAAATCAAGTTCTTGCGATCAGATCGTGGGGAGAATACTTGAGTCACGAATTTGGCACACACTTAAAGAAATGTGGAATAGTTTCACAACTCACGCCGCCTGGAACACCTCAGCGTAATGGTGTGTCCAAATGTCGTAATCGCACTCTATTGGATAAGGTGTGATCTATGATGTCTCTTACCGATCTACCGCTGTCATTTTGGGGTTATGCTTTAGAGACTGCCGCATTCACTTTAAATAGGGCTCTGTCGAAATCCGTTGAGACGGCACCGTATGAATTATGGTTTGGGAAGAAACCTAAGATGTAGTTTCTAAAAGTTTGGGGATGCAATGCTTATGTCAAGAAACTTCAACCTGAAAAGCTCGAACCCAAATCGGAAAAATGCGTCTTCATAGGATACCCTAAAGAAACTATTGGGTATACCTTCTACCTCAGATCCGAAGGCAGGATCTTTGTTGCCAAGAATGGATCCTTTCTAGAGAAAGAGTTTCTCTCGAAAGAAATAAGTGGGAGGAAAGTGGAACTTGATGAAGTATTACCTCTTGAACCGGAGAGTGGCACAGCTCAAGAAATTATTCCTGAGGTGCCTGCACCGACTAGAGAGGAAGTTAATGATGATGATCATGAAACTTCAGATCAAGTTGCTACTGAACTTCGTAGGTCCACAAGGACACGTTCGGCACCAGAGTGGTACGGCAACCCTATCCTGGAAATCATGTTGTTAGAAAATGGTGAACCTTCGAACAAGGAAGAAGCGATGGTGGGCCCAGATTTCGACAAATGGCTGGAAGCCATGAAATCCGAGATAGGATCCATGTATGAAAACGAAGTATGGACTTTGACTGACTTGCCTGATGATCGGCGAGCCATAGAAAATAAATGGATGTTTAAGAAGAAGACATACGCGGATGGTAATGTGACCATCCATAAAGCTCGGCTTGTCACTAAGGGTTATAGACAAGTTCAAGGGGTTGACTATGATGAGATTTTCTCACCCGTAGCGAAGATGAAGTCCGTCCGAATCATGTTAGCAATTGCCACATTCTATGATTATGAGATATGGCAAATGGATGTCAAAACGACATTCCTTAATGGTTTCCTTAAGGAAGAATTGTATATGATGCAGCCGGAAGGTTTTGTCGATCCTAAGAATGCTGACAAGGTGTGCAAGATCCAACGCTCGATCTATGGGATGGTGCAAGCATCTCGGAGTTGGAACATTCGTTTTGATGAGATGATCAAAGCGTTTGGGTTTACGCAGACTTATGGAGAAGCCTGCATTTACAAGAAAGTGAGTGGGAGCTCTGTAGCATTTCTCATATTGTATGTGGATGACATATTGTTGATGGGAAATGATATAGAATTCTTGGAAAGCATAAAGGCCTATTTGAACAAGTGTTTTTCAATGAAGGATCTTGGAGAAGCTACTTACATATTAGGCATCAAGATCTATAGAGATAGATCGAGACGCCTCATTGGTCTTTCACAGAGTACGTACCTTGACAAGATATTGAAGAAGTTCAATATGGATCGGTCAAAGAAGGGGTTCTTGCCTGTATTACAAGGTACGAGATTGAGCACGACTCAATGCCCGACCACGGCAGAAGATAGAGAAAAGATGAGTGTCATCCCCTATGCCTCGGCCATAGGGTCTATCATGTATGCTATGCTGTGTACCAGACCTGATGTAAACCTTGCCATAAGTTTGGTAGGAAGGTACCAAAGTAATCCCGGCATGGAACATTGGACATCGGTCAAGAATATCCTGAAGTACCTGAAGAGGACTAAGGATATGTTTCTCGTTTATGGAGGTGACGAAGAGCTCGTTGTAAAGGGTTACGTCGATGCTAGCTTCGACACAGATCTGGATGACTCTAAGTCACAAACCGGATACGTGTATATTTTGAATGGTGGGGCAGTAAGCTAGTGCAGTTGCAAGCAAAGCGTTGTGGCGGGATCTACATGTGAAGCGGAGTACATGGCAGCCTTGGAGGTAGCACAAGAACCAATCTGGGTGAAGGAGTTCATTACCGACCTAGGAGTCATTCCCAATGCGTCGGGCCCGATGACTCTCTTCTGTGACAACACTGGAGCTATTGCCCTTGCCAAGGAGCCCAGGTTTCACAGGAAGACCAGGCATATCAAGCGTCGCTTCAACTCCATTCGTGAAAGTGTTCAAAATGGAGACATAGATATTTGTAAAGTGCATACGGACATGAATGTGGCAGATCCGTTGACTAAACCTCTCCCTAGAGCAAAACATGATCAACACCAGAACTGCATGGGTGTTCGATTCATCACAATATAACTAGACTATTGACTCTAGTGCAAGTGGGAGACTGTTGGAAATATGCCCTAGAGGCAATAATAAAATGGTTATTATTATATTTCTTTGTTCATGATAATTGGCTATTGTTCATGCTATAATTGTGTTATCTGGAAATCGTAATACATGTGTGAATACATAGACCACAACACGTCCCTAGTGAGCCTCTAGTTGACTAGCTCGTTGATCAAAATATAGTCATGGTTTCCTGACTATGGACATTGGATGTCATTGATAATGGGATCACATCATTAGGAGAATGATGTGATGGACAAGACCCAATCCTAAGCATAGCTTAAAGATCGTGTAGTTCGTTTGCTAGAGCTTTTCAAAATGTCAAGTATCATTTCCTTAGACCATAAGGTTGTGCAACTCCCGGATACCGTAGGAGTGCTTTGGGTGTGCCAAATGTCACAACGTAACTGGATGACTATAAAGGTACACTAGGGGTATCTCCGAAAGTGTCTGTTGGGTTGGCACGAATCGAGGCTGGGATTTGTCACTCCATATGACAGAGAGGTATCTCTGGGCCCACTCGGTAATGCATCATCATAATGAGCTCAATGTGACCAAGTGGTTCATCATGGGATCATGCATTACGGTACGAGTAAAGTGACTTGCCGGTAACGAGATTGAACAAGGTATTGGGATACCGACGATCGAGTCTCGGGCAAGTAACGTACCGATTGACAAAGGGAATTGTATACAGGATTGATTGAATCCTCAACATCGTGGTTCATCCTATGAGATCATCGAGGAGCATGTGGGAGCCAACATGGGTATCTAGATCCCGATGTTGGTTATTGACCGGAGAGTCGTCTCGGTCATGTCTGCGTGTCTCCCGAACCCGTAGGGTCTACACACTTAAGGTTTGGTGACGCTAGGGTTGTTGAGATATTAGTATACGGTAACCTGAAAGTTGTTCAGAGTCCCGGATGAGATCCCAGACGTCACGAGGAGTTCCGGAATGGTCCGGAGGTGAAGATTTATATATAGGAAGTCAAGTTTCGGCCATTGGGAAAGTTTCGGGGGTAATCGGTATTGTATCGGGACCACCGGAAGGGTCCCGGGGGTCCACCGGGTGGGGCCACCAATCCCGGAGGGCCCCGTGGGCTGAAGTGGGAGGGGAACCAGCACCTAGTGGGCTGGTGCACCCCCCTTGGGCCTCCCCTATGCCTAGGGTTGGAAACCCTAGGGGTGGGGGCGCCCCACTTGGCTTGGGGGGCACTCCACCCCCCTTGGCCGCCCCCCTTGTAGATTGCATCTCCTAGGGCCGGCGCCCCCCCTTAGGGGTCCTATATATAGTGGGGGAGGGAGGGCAGCCGCACCCTAGCCCCTGGCGCCTCCCTCTCCCTCCCATGACACTCCTCCCTCTCCCTGAGCTTGGCGAAGCCCTGCCGAGATCACCGTTGCTTCCACCACCACGCCATCGTGCTGCTGGATCTTCATCAACCTCTCCTTCCCCCTTGCTGGATCTAGTTGGAGGAGATGTCTTCCCAACCGTACGTGTGTTGAACGCGGAGGTGCCATCCGTTCGGCGCTAGGTCATCGATGATTTGGATCATGACGAGTACGACTCCATCAACCCCGTTCTTTGAACACTTCCGCGCGCGATCTACAAGGGTATGTAGATGCACTCCCCTCTCTCTCGTTGCTACATGACTCCATAGATTGATCTTGGTGATGCGTAGAAAATTTTAAAATTCTGCTACGTTCCCCAACAAGGCGGACCTGCCCTATCGGTGTGGTGGAACCGTCGGTCACTCCTGAGAAAGGCTTGGCAGGCTGAAGCTGCTCATATGGCACTTGGAGGTTGTCGAACGTGTCGACAGATAGGACGTTGAGCCCTGTGTCGCTATTGATGAGGGTCTTGGTAACTTGCACATTGCTGATGACTGGTGAACAAAGCATCGGGAGGGCACCAACAGTGGCTGCGCATTTGAGCTGATCTGTAGAGCTGAAGGTGATGGCGCACTAGGACCACCTGAGCAGGCATGTGGCCTCGAGCTTGGGGAGGACTGCATTCACCTCATGAGCAAACTGTTTGAAGCTACGTTGTGAGGCTGGGGCCTGCACGCCGCCCAAGATGTAGGCGACTACGCGCGGCTCCTAGAAGCCCCCAGCCCCCTCGTCTTGATGGTTGTCGTCATTCCTTCTTGGTGGTGGTAGTAGCGGGGGAAGATCGGCGTTGCCCTGAGGGCGATCCTCACGAGGCTGGTCCCTCCAGGCGCCCTTGTGAGGATGATCCTGCCAGCGGTCCCCACAAGGCCCGTCGCGCCACTCCTGGCGCGGGCCACCGTCGTCCCAGCGTCCGCCTCCACGTCCTCCTCCTCGGCCGTAGCTCCGGTCGCTGCGCTTGGGGCATCGACCGAAGCATCCTTCGCGAATGGCTCTGAGTTCTTGACAGTCACTGGTGTTGTGGGTGTTCATGTTGTGGAAGGTGCAGAACGGTCGGTTGACCTTGAATGACTCGGGCTGGTCTCTGCCTCGCTTGGTGTCCGGCTCCGCTGTGAGCACAGTTGCTTCCTTGCGCTTCACGTCCTTGGCCTTGGCCCTCTTATCCTCTGCACCCGCAGCTGGCAGCTCGAGGAGGGAGAGGCGTCCCTCCTCAGCTCTTGCGCACTTGGTCGCTAGGTTGAATAGCTCCTGAGATGTGCACAACTCCTCGTGGATAGCGAGCTCCTCTTTCCTCTTGATGTCGCGGACGCCGTCAGAGAATGCGGAGATGATGTCCTCGTCCGTAACCTTGGGGATCTTGAGGCGAGTGTTGTTGAAGCACTGGATGTACTTCTGGAGGGTCTCTCCTCGTTGTTGCTTGATGCGGCGCAGGTCACCCGCGGCCGGTGGGCGGTCGCGAGTGCCCTGGAAGTTGGCGACGATGCGGCCGGGCATCTCGTCCCAGGAGGAGATCGAGCCTTGCGGCAGGTTCAGGAGCCAGGAGTGGGCACCATCCTTGAGCGCCATAGGAAACCAGTTCGCCATGACTTTCTCGTCGCCGTTGGCCACTTCGATGCTCAGCTCGTAGAGCTGCAGGAACTTCGCGGGGTCGGGGGTGCCGTCGTAGCGAGGAGGCAGATCCGGCTTGAACTTGCCCGGCCAGGCGACGCTACGCATCTTGGTGGTGAAGGCGCGGCAGTCGGCCATGGTCGCGGGGGCTTGTCTCGGAGGTGGAGCCTGGACTTGATGAGGCACGCATGCTGCAATCATGGGTAGCGTGCGGGCGTGGCGCGGCGGCGCGGGGAGCGCAGGTGCAGCTTCTCGCGGCCGAGGAATCTCTTGGCAGCTTCTCTCTTCGCGCGCGGGCACGGGGCATGGTGGATCGCGTCGTGGGGCCGCCTGCCTTGGCGCCAAGGCACCATTTTGGGGCAGAGGTGGTGGAGGCGCTCCACGAGTCGCGTCGCCTGTAGCTGGAGGAGGGCGAGACGGAGAGGGGGATGGCGCCGGGGAGCCCCCAACGGCGCGGACGAGCTCGGCGACGCAGTCGAGCCAGACCTTGTAGAGGTTGTCGATCGGGCGGTAGCGCAGGAGCTCGTTCGCCATAAGGAGCGCGGCCTGCGCGTCCATGGGGGAGCGACGTGCGTGGGACGAGGAGCCGGCCAGAGTCAGTAATGGGGTGGCTGTGCGGCCGTCCTGTCGCACCGATGGGTGCAGCGAGGACGCTTGCTGCTCGTTCCCCGCCGGGCCGGTGGTGGGGTTGGCAGCAGGCGACGTGGAACAACGAAGTGGCTCGCTGACGGGAGCCGTCTGAGCAATGCGGGCAGTGAGGGCAGCCCGACTCTCAGCTCGAGCACGGCGAGCGTCAGCCATGGAGACGATGGAGCGACGGAGCGATGGAGCACCGATTCGACAGAAGGGAAGCTACAGCGCACCCCTACCTGCGCCAAATGTCGGATCTGGGGTTCCGGCAGACCCTTGAGGTTCGAACTCTGGGGTGTGTGCGAAGTTCTTTCCCTCCTACCGATCTACGCCCTAGCTTGCGAAGGTCTCGCGGATGAACTCGACGCACTCGCAACACAAAGACATAAGGTTTATACTGGTTCAGGCCACCATTGTGGTGTAATATCCTACTCCAGTGTGGTGGTGGTGGATTGCCTCTTGGGCTGATGAAGAACAGTACAAGATGAAGAACAGCCTCCTGAGATTGAGGTGTTCTTGTGATTGGTGTGGTAAGGGTTTGGTGAGATGCCTCCGAATGAGTTGTTCTCTCCTACGATGGTGGCTAGTTCTACTTATATAGGCCCTGGTCCTCTCCCCAAATATTGAGCGGGAAGGGAGCCAACAACGGCGGCCAATTTGAAAGGGGACATCTAGTACAAGCTATCCCAACAAAAGGTGGTCTTTGCCTGCCAAAGGGGCTCCATGGTGACCTCTGTCCTGCCGTCCTTCTGGTCTTGGTCTCATTGCACCGATATGGAAACCTTTGCCTAATGCCTCGGTACTCCGCGCTTGTGCTTGCCCCTTAGCACCAAAGAGGAAACAAGGACGATGTGTGCGTTGTGCCTGCCTGGTGTTGATCGTCATGGCTCACGTCACGAGAGCCTCGCGAGGTTCGCCCCGCCTTGATATCTCCGCTCCTCGTGAGGCAGCCTGGTGAGGCCGCTCCTGAGGAGGTCTTGCGTCGTCCGCCTCGCGAGGGTCTTGAATGCCTTGTTGATGATGATGGGCTGTACAGACCCGCCAGCACAACCACGCTATGGGCCGCAAGCAGGCAAGTCTGGGGACCCCCGTTCCCAGAACGACGACAACCGCACACCTGTCCGCAAACATCCGTGTAACCATGAGGGTCGGCTCTGGTACCAACCTGTAACGTCCCGGACACACCCGCCGGTGGTCGTTACTCCTGGCGGGATCTAGACTGGCCCCACAGATCAATACTAGTCCTTTCTGTGCACTTTCTCCTCACTCGTGCGCACCCGGGAGCAACTTCCCGGTCAGTCACCCATCCTGAAATTACTCCAAGCTGAGCACGCTTAACTTTGGAGTTCTTTCCGAATGGGCGCCCCGAAAAGAAGGAATTCCTTATTAATATGAGTAGTCTATCTTCCCTATTAAGCCATGCTATCACAAAAGGTTACTAATATCCTGAAGGAACGAGCAAACACTATCAACACGGAGTAAGTAGAGTGAATCTTGGGTTCACAAACCCAAAGATGGAATACCTACTAACAAAATGGCATCACGGGATGCTTTCGGGAATAATAGCCAGAATTTCTCACAGTAGGAATACAAACATTGCTAGACCACTAGGTGGTTTTCTAAAATACCCTAGTGTCATAATAATAGCTTCAACATATAGGTCGAGGCAATGGATTACCTCAACTCAGTAATTAGTGTGGTTAATCTAGCGTAAATGGACATCAGGAACAGGGAGGAAATATTTGCAAACGCATCAAACAATTTATCAACCTAGGATGACTCGGACATCATAACAGATGTAAATGCTCAAGAAGATTTGAGACATCCTGCAAAATGGTGGCATAACCACTTAACATCGCAATATCAAGGTTCCGAGATCAACTGTCAACATATGGAAGTAGTAGGAACAGAACTGAGGCTTGAAACCATTAATCCTATAAGTCTATGGATTAGTAACACGTGATCCTTATAGAAAGATGAGAAGCCTAGTTCTTAATCCCCATAGAAGAGAAGAGGGTGACTCGGATCAGAAGGACATAGGTTAAAGGAGTAAAAAGAGCCTTACATTCCCTTCCTCAATCAATTCCCTTATATAACTAAAGCATTTCTAGACTCAACTTCGAACAGTTTGGCTTGGTAATCCTATAGGTAGTCAGGCTCTGATACCAACGCTGTTAGGACCCCCGATCCTAAGTCACACCGACCTAGCATGTAACACATCATATCACTTTGCAGCCTCGCGCACGGTATTCCCACGGGTGCCATATTACATGGCCCAGGACCATTTGTGCCTTTTGGCTCACATATATGATAGTCTTGCTAGCATCCATATGACAGAGAACCCAGGCCGACATGACTAGTCGTGAATCCAAAGTGGCACTAACTTACAAGGATAGGCATACATGATCCAGCAACGAACGTGTCGATCATCAACGTATGAACCCAAGTCATAGCAAGCTACAAGGACTTAAAGGAACAACACGTGCCATTTCCCCGAAGGGACAGACACAGGAACAAAGAAGGACACATGCCGGCTAGCCTAAGTGTTCCGAAGTAGTAGCAAGCTACCATGGCTCAGTGGAAGCACTAGGAGACATTTCCCCATAAGAGAGGCTACCAAGAATAACCAACTAGGTTGTCGGATCCCACACATAGCAATACACATTACATGTACGCATAACATGCAAGTATGTGTTGTAGAACATGGCATCACAACATAACTCAACAACTCATACAGATAAAGGCCCAGAAGAGCCACATAACATTTATTACAAATAGGGGTCACATGACTAAACATACAGAGCATACAAGCAACGGAAGCATAATATGTCTGATTACAGACAACTACAAATGAAAAAGGCTGAGAAGCCTAACTATCCACAAGACCCTCCCAAGGGTACAGGATCATAGCTGAGGTAGTAAACTAAACGACGAAGTCCACGCGGAACTACTAGTGAGACTGAGGTCGCTCCGCAAAACATAAATTAAGCAAATGTGAGTACAAATGTACCCAGCAAGACTTACATCAGAACTAGCTACATATGCATCAGTATCAACAATGGGGTGGTGGAGTTTAACTGCAGCAAGCCAGCTTTTATTCTGTGGCTATCATGTACTACGACTGCTGGTAACTCTTCTGAGGTGGCGCACACGAGTCCACATATTCACCATATCAATACACCACTATGGATCCGCTCCCATCTCCCTACGAGAAGGCCATCCATAGCACTCACGCTTATCTTGCACATTTCAGAGTATCCACTTTCACTTGTCTATGAACTGCATAAGCAGCCCAATAGTCCATTACCGCGGACATGGCTATTCGAATAGATCCTTTATAAGTTATAACCCTGCAGGGGTGTACTTCTTCACACATGTTTCCACCACTTAGCGTCTGCACACGAAATGTGCTCGACAGACTTCAAGAGAAACCCGACGTGGGTGTAGACCACGACCTGACTAAACATGCAAGTCTCTAGTCAGGTTTATCGCCTATTCAGGTTCCATCAGTAGGGAGTCCGGCCAAGGTTTCCATTACGGCCCCAAATGATGTGCCCCGGTACACCGTGCCAATTGCCTACCGCATCATAGCCAACCCCTTGGGTCAGCGCTACGCACGACCTCCTGAATACTACAAACACTAGAAACTACTTGCAACTCCTGGACAGAGGACATGGGGTTAATAAGTCGAGCGGGGTCATCTTTCAGGGCCCAGCGTGTGGTAGTAGCTGTTCTTGGATCACAAACACAGAACTCAGTTCCTGAGGACGGTTTCAATGAGACAACTAACTATGTACTCCTACATGCACTACTGGAATCAGCTACTTTGCCATCTGCCAGCTCTTTGCCGTTAGCTAGCGGACGGCAAAGAAGCTCTTTGCCATCAGCTACCAAAAAGCAGACGGCAAAGAACTGGCTGATGGCAAAGACCTAATTTGCCATCAACCAGTTCTTTGCCGTCGGCTAGCAGATGGCAAAGATTCTTTGCCGTCGGCTAGCGGACGACAAAGAGGGAGGGGCCCCACTGACGAGCTGCTAAAAAAACCTAACGCCCCCCCCTCTTTGCCGTCCGCTAGCGGACGGCAAAGAGCAAAAAGGCGGACGGCAAAGGGGGGAGGACGGCAAAGAGGGAGGGCCCCAATAACGTTAACGGTCGTGTCCCACCCCGCCCCTCTCTCTCTCTCTTTCTCTCAACAGTTACTCGCTGCCGCCCCGTCACCCCACCACCCCGCCGCCGCCCCAGCGCCCCCCCGCCCCGTCGCCCCGCCACCCCACCGCCCCCCCGCCCCGCCGCCCCCGCCGCCCTGCCGTCTGGGTGCCGCCACGCCTCGGCGGCCCGGCACCCCCGCGCCCCGCCGCCCGGCCGGGCCCGGCCCCGTCACCACTGCCGCTCGGCGCCGCCGCCCCAGGCCACCCCGCCCCCCTCCTCCACCCAGGTGAGCTCTCTGCCTCCTTTTTTTCCTTTTTTCTGTTTTTTTAGTTTTAGGTTTATGTTTAGTTTAGATTTAGTTTTAGTTTTAGTTTTAGGATTAGTTTTAGGTTTATAGGTTTAGTTTTAGGTTTAGATTTAGTTTTTTCCTTTTTCTGTTTTTTTAGTTTTAGGTTTAGGTTTAGTTTAGTTTTAGGAAAGAAGAAGAAGAGAAAAAGAGGAGAGGAGAAGAAGAAGAAGAGGAGGAGGAGAAGAAAAAAGAAGAAGAGGAAGAAGAAGAAGAAAAAAGAGGAGAGGAGGAGAAGAAGAAGAGGAAAAAGGAAAGGAGGAGGAGGAAGAAGAAGAAGAAGAAGAAGAAGAAGAAGAAGAAGAAGAAGAAGAAGAAGAAGAAGAAGAAGAAGGAAAAAAGGAAGAAAAGGAAGAAGAGGAAGAAGAAGAAAAGGAAAAAAAGGAAAAAAAACCGACCCGACACGGTACCCAGACCCCGACCCGGCACCCCGACACGACACCCCGACCCCGAGACCCCGACCCCGACACCCCGACCCCGACACCCCGACCCCGACCCCGACCCTGACCCCGACACCCCGACCCCGAACCTGACCCGACACCCCGACCCCGACACCCCGACCCCGACCCCGACACCCCGACCCCCCGAGCCTGACCTGACACCCCGACCCCGAGCCTGACCCGACACCCTGACCCCGACACCACACCCCGACCCCGAAACAACACCCCGACACCGACACGGCACTACCCCGACATCGACACGACACCCCGACCCCCCGACCCCGAAACAGCACCCCGACCCCAACACGGCACCCCGACACCGACAGGACACCCCGACCCCCGACACCTCCCGAAAAGGTGTTCTTTGGCCTTCCAGAGGCCGACGGGGTCATATATTTGTGAATTATTAGTTAGGTCATATATTTTTCGATTTTGTTATGAAAACATCATATATAATTGTGTTGGTCGTGTAGTTTTAAATGTGGAGTTGTTTCATCGCTGTGAGGTTTGGTGTTCGACGACCTCGCCGTGCGTTTAACAAGCTCTGCCCCTTCGTTCATGGGTGAGCACAAATGACAAGTCCTCTTCCCCCATTAATTATTTGATCTATTCCGATGAAACTTGATAGCTAGCTATATATGTGTCTTGAATCATCAGTATGCGTAACCAATATGTGTCTCCCGTTCGAAAGCGTCATAGTTATAAATATGCATGCATTTGCATATTTATAACCTTGATTCTTTCGAATTGTCCAATGCTATCCATGGACAGCCCGAGTATGTGTAGATTGGGTTCGTTTTCCCATATGCTTTGCTCCGGATCCGACGCATAAATTTCGTCAGTGCCTCCCCTGTTGTCCTCCGGGTACACATCCTCTCTGTTTATTGCAGAGACGTGTATCAGGAGAACAGCGGGGAGGTGCTGCCGAAATTTTGCGTCGGATCCGGAGCATAGCATGGGAAAATGAACCCAATCTACACATACACGGGTGGGATTAGGACCTATCATTACCTATTAGAGTGTAGGTTGCATGGACGTAATAAAATTGACAAAGTAGATCAACTGATGAATATATACATGGTGAATTACATATATAATTGTTGTGTGTCCAGTAGCTCTGAAAGTCAAGATGAGTGACCGTGCGTGGATGTATACCGGTCACACTGGTCAGAACAAATGGAGCGCTGAATGGTTCACAAAAACCAAGGGGTTTGTGCAAGCCGCATTTGCAAATGGCCAAAAGAAAACCTGGTGCCCCTGTTTCCGGTGCGGCAATTGGGAAAAGAAGACAGAGGCTGAAATGGGCAAACACCTGCAGAAGAGTGGTTTTACGCCCGATTATACGGTGTGGACATTTCATGGTGAGTCTGCCCAACGTGACCGAGCTGAGGTGGATCATCGTCGCACCGACGAGCATGGTACCGGGATGGAAAACATGGTGCAAGACTATGATGATGCTCGGGATTCGGACGAGGAGATGGAGGAATCTGCAAAGGCCTTCAATGAAATGTTGGAGTCTTCAAAATGTCCGCTCCACGAGCACACTGAGCTTTGTCAGTTGGATGCCATCTCACAAGTAATGGCTCTGAAGGCTCAGTTCAACTTGGGCAGAGAATGCTATGACGCAATTATGACAGTATTTGGACGCTTTCTACCCAAAGGCCATGTAATGCCTGCAAACCTGTACCAGTCGGACAAAATCCTCCGTGCACTGAAGATGCCCTATGAGAAGATACATGCCTGTGAGAAAGGATGTGCCTTATTTAGGCTTGACTATGCGGACTTGAACTATTGTCCCATTTGCAAGTCTTCCAGGTATATTGTGGTAGACAACGGTATGGGTGAGAAGACACAGACCAAAATCCCCGTTAGTGTTCTTCGGTATATGCCAATCGTACCAAGACTTCAACGTCTTTTCATGGTCGAAGAGACGGCCAGACAGATGACATGGCACAAAACAGGCAAAAGAACCGAACTAGATGCAGATGGGAATCTGATGATGGTACACACATCGGATGGTGTTGCGTGGAAAAAGTTTGATGAATTACATGCTGACAAAGCGGCAGATCCGAGGCATCCTCGAGTCGGCATCAGCACGGATGGGTTCAGTGTGTTTGGTATGACGGCAGCCCAATACAGTTGTTGGCCCGTATTTGTCTTTCCACTCAATCTCCCCCCCCGGACAGATTATGCAAAGAAAGAACATTTTCCTGACGTTGATAATTCCAGGACCCAACTATCCGGGGAAAAATATGAATGTGTACATGCAGCCGCTTAAGGACGAATTGCAAGAAGCCTGGGATAATGGGTTCAAGACATACGACGCCTTTAGCAAATGGAACTTCATAATGCGTGTCTGGTACATGTACTCGATGCATGACTTGCCGGCGTATGCGCTATTCGTTGGCTGGTGTGTGCATGGAAGGTTCCCGTGCCCCACATGCAAGGGAGCTCTTGAGTTTCATTGGCTTCAGGCCGGTCGCAAGTTTTCTTGCTTCAACATGCATAGACAGTTCCTGGATCCTCGCCATAAGTTCAGGAAAGACAAGAAGAACTTCATCAGGAGTAGAGTTGTCAAAAACTCTGCACCACCTGCATTGACAGGCCAACAGACCCTGGATCAGTTAAACGCTCTCGAGCCAGATCCACAACGTCCAGGGTACTTCAAGGGGTATAATACTAAGCACGCGTGGACTCACAAAACATGCTTATGGGATCTGCCTTACTTCAAAGACCTCCTTTGCCCACACAACATCGACGTGATGCACACTGAGAAGAATATCGCCGAGGCACTTTTTGGTACATTGTTCAGCATAGATGGGAAGTCAAAGGATAATACTAAGGCTAGAGTCGATCTGGAGGCGCTATGTGATAGGCCGTTACAAAACATGAAAGAACCGAAAGGAAAGCAGAACTGGACGAAGCCAAAGGCATGGTTCAATCTTGGAAGGCCAGCTATGAGGGAAATTCTCTTGTGGGTGCAACAGCAGTTGATGTTCCCCGATGGGTATGCAGCGAATCTAAAGAGGGGAGCGAATCTTGATAAACTGAAGATATTTGGTCTCAAGAGTCATGATTGGCACATATGGATTGAGCGGGTAATGCCGGTGATGTTGCGTGGCTTCATCCCTGAGGATGAATGGCTAGTACTGGCAGAACTCAGCTATTTCTTCCGTGTTCTTTGTGCGAAAGAACTATCGCCTGGCGTGCTAGAAGAAATGGAAGAGTTGGCGCCGGAGTTGATCTGCAAGTTAGAGAAGATCTTTCCACCGGGCTTCTTTAATCCAATGCAGCATTTGATTTTGCATCTCCCGACCGAGGCAAGATTGGGGGGGCCCGTGCAAAATCGTTGGTGCTACCCAACTGAGAGGATGCAGAAGACGCTTCGAGAAAAATGTAAAAATAAACGTAGAATTGAAGCATCGATGGCTGAGGCATTCATCACAGAGGAGGCGGCAAACTTCGTAACAGCGCACTACGAAGCCAAAAATCGTCATTTGCATAATCCGAAGCCTCGGTACAATGCTGACGAGCCTAAAAAGGGTGGATCCAACCTCAGCCTATTCAAAGGGAATCTCGCACCAGCTAGTGTTTCACATCCAGTATCTTTGGATAACGAAGAATGGCGGACCATTTCGTTGTATATCTTCAACAACCTGATAGAAGTGCGGCCGTACATCGAGTAAGTTCTCGGTACATTGTTTCGCAACTTCTATTTCCTTTGAACTGCTCTTATTCCTGGATATGTCATACAGTCGATACGTCGCCATATTCTCGTATGGAGCGGAGATCCAAAAGGATTCCGTCGAAGAGTATGAGCTTCTCGCAAAGCAAGGAGGCGGCTATCCCGGTTTCATCTCTTGGTTCAAACAAACGGTAATTTCTATTAGACAATTTCATTTCATTCGCTAATTTGTGCATAATGCAACAATCCTTTCATATTAAACTTGTAGGCTAATTCAGAGTCTATGGACGCCGAATTGAGACAAGTCGCTAATGGTTTTGACTATAAGGTCCGTTCATTTGACAAGTACGACATCAACGGGTATCGCTTTCGTACCTATGGCAAAGAGCTATCTATGGCCGACCGAAAGTCTACAAATTGTTGTGTATCTGCTATCGGCGAAGGAGGTACCGAGTATTATGGGAGAGTTGAAGCAATTTATGAACTTCTGTTCTATGGTGAAAACCCACCGAATGTCGTAGTCTTCAAATGTTATTGGTTTCAGCCGAAGGAGACTAGAAGGACTCATGAACATATAGGGCTAGTTGAAATCAACCAAAGCACCCATTTAGATGTTCCTGATGTCTATATTACGGCTCAACAGGCGACCCAAGTATTCTATCTACCATGGGCCTGCCAAACTAATCCAAATCTGAAAGGTTGGGATGTCGTTTATGAAGTGCCGCCACGTGCTAGACTTTCTCCCCCAAAGGAAGAGGATTATGAACCTCACATTAACCCAGACACATATGAAGGAGAATTCTTCCAAGAGACACGTCTTTCCAAAAAGCGTTTCAAGAACCACTATACTTCACCCCAAAACATTGAAGTAGACAGCGAGAATGAATCCGACATCACCCTAGAGGAGGAATAAGAAGAGCCGGAACAAGAAGAGGTTACTGTTGCGGATGACCTGTGGCCTTGCACATGTTCGGGTGCAGGTTGTTCGAGACTACTACGCCGGGTGTGGTATCAAGAAGCCCAAGCAGGAGTGCCGCGATAAGTTCTTGAGTAAGGAGAAGTACATGAAGGTAATTCTTAAGGCCTTGTACTTACTTCCTTCATTTAGTAATTCATAGCCGTAGCGCTCAAGTTTCTATTTGCTAACTTAGGCCCCTCCGAGATGGTGTGCAGATTGGATGGATTGTTGGGAGGTGTTGGTCAATGCGTGGTGCTCAAAAGAATGGCTGGCCACCCACAAAGAGGCCAAGGAAAAATGTGCCCAAATGGAAGGTGTGCCACACCACCAAGGCAGCTCCAACTTATTTCAGTACGGGCGGAACTGGGTATGTGGTTTGCTTCATGATTCATGCAATTCATTCATCATGCTAGCTTTAGCCCTTTAATTACTAATTTACTTTGTTTCTCTCTTTCAGGCACGCTACAATAAGGCGGATAAGGTGCCAGAGGTGTACGACCTGTATGCCATGGCCCACACTGGCCCTTACGAGAAAGTCAAGGCATTCTCTGCGTCTGACCTCGATGATCCAAAGAACTTCACCAACATCTCCGCCCATGACAAGCTTGTGCAATATAGAGATCAGGGGAAGGCGAGGAAAGGGGAGGACTTTAACCCGAGCCAGGGTCCCATTGATACAGAGCTGCTGATGATATCTGGTGGCGGGAGGTCCCATGGCTCCATAGCCATGGGAGATGGACTTATCCGTTGTCCTAACTCTCCCGAGATCAAGGCGCGCCAGTCGAGCTCCGCTCCTGAGATAAGGCCTCGTGAACGGCCAGTCCAACTCGCCTTCAAGGTTAGTTATACGTACTCAGCTATCTTTCTCCATTACATTGTGTGCGCTTCCATCAATGATTACAAATGGTCATGTGAGTGGTGTTGCAGGCTGCTATACAGAGTGAGAGAGATAGAACGGAGAAACTTCTGGCGGAGGCGGCGGAGAGGCAGCGGGAGTTGGAGGAGAAGACGACAAAGATGTTGGAGCAGGAGAGGGCACGGAATGACATGCAGGCAAGGGCCATGTACGAGCTCCTTGTGGTAAGTTTCTTCTGCAGATTACTTGCTAGTCTTAACATTTGAGTCTCATTACTAACTAGTATGACTCTGTTGTGAAAACCAAATGTGCAGTCTGTGTGCGAGAAGTCCGGTCAGACCGCTCCGCCGATGCCAGTGATTGCTCCTGGGAGCACGGTGAGTTTAATTTGAATGGACATTACTTGCTAGTCTTAACATTTGAGTGTCATAATGCTAACGAGACATTGGAAATGATCTTTGGTGCAGCTTAACTCCAGAAACGCATCGCACGATCCTTCTCCAGCTACCGGCGCGAGCCTGCCCGCTCCTTCTCCAGCTACGGCGCGAGCTAGCCCGCTCCTACACCTCCGTGATCACGGTAAGTTTCTCTAGTTTTTTGCTTAACAAATGCATAAAGACCTAGACTTAGCTTTATTTCCTCCAATATGCTTACCATAATGACCTAGAGTTAGCTTCTTTTCCTCCAAAATGACTTAATAAGCTTACTGACCTCATAAACCATCCATTCTACCTAAGTTAGCTCTAAAATGACTCATTTTACCTTAGTTAGCTTACAAGTGATCAAATTTATCCAAGTTAGCTCTAAAATAACCCATTTTACGTAGATTAGCTCCTAAATGATCCATTTTACCTACGTTAGCTTTAAAATGACCCATTTCACCTAGGTTAGCTCCAAAATGACCCATTTCACCTAGGTTAGCTCCAAAATAACCCATTTTACCTAAGTTAGCTAAAAACGATCCATTTCACCTTAGTTAGCTCAAAAACGTGGCATTTCACCTTAGTTAGCTCATAAACGACCCATTTCAACTAAGTTAGCTCCAAAATGATCAATTTCACCTAGGTTAGCTCATAAACGACCCATTTCACCAAGGTTACCTCATAAACGACCCATTTGACCTAGGTTAGCTCATAAATGACCCATTTCACCTAGGTTAGCTCATAAACAACCTATTTCACCTAGGTTAGCTCATAAATGACCCATTTCACCTAGGCTTGCTCATAAACGACTCATTTCACCTAACTTAGCTCATAAACGACCCATTTCACCTAGGTTTGCTCATAAACGACTCATTTCACCTAGGTTTGCTCATAAACGACCCATTTCACCTATGTTTGCTCATAAACGACCCATTTCACCTAACTTAGCTCCAAAATGATCCATTTCACCTAGGATAGCTCATAAACTACCCATTTCACCTAGGTTAGCTCATAAACGATACATTTCACCTAAGTTAGCTAATATATAGCATATACTTCTTCTTCTAGTCTTCTTCTTCTATTCTTTTTCTTCTAGTCTAATTCATCTTCTAGTCTTCTGTTTCTGACTTTCTTATTTGTCATTTTGCAGGTTTCATTCACTTCACGGAAGCCAGCTTCCTATGGTGGATTGCTTGCTTTTTCCTGTTTTTTCCTTTGATGCACTTCTTGTATTCTACTCGCTTGCTATGATGAAACTTTGCATATTGTAATATGTATGGATCGATGGAACTATGTGCAACCTACTATGTATGTATGGATGGATATATATGTGCTGGATATTTATTATGTTGGATATATATGTGCTGGATATTTATGTGATGGATATATATGTGCTGTGAAATATTTGTTGTGATAATTGTTGGATATAAGAAAAATAGAACAAAAAAGAGGCAGTGCAGGCTCTTTGCCATCTGTGGCAGATGGCAAAGACCCCTTTGTCGTTGGTGGCAGACGGCAAAGGGGGCACGTGGCACCCACCTGTGCTTCCTGGGGATGGACCATTTGGCCAATTTGCCTACCGTGGCGGACAGCAAAGCCAAGCTGATGGCAAAGACTTTGCCTTTGCCGTCCACCGGGCAGACGCCAAAAAAGAGCGGGCGCTGACGTATAGCTGACGTCGTCTGGTGGACGGCAAAGAGGCGCTCAAATTATCAGTCCGCTGGCGGACGGCAAAGGCCGCCGTTAGCCGCCTGACAGAGTAACGCTGGTGGACGTGCAACATTTTGCCGTCCCCCCTCTTTGCCGTCAGCCGCTGTAGGCAAAGGGCTCTTTGCCGTCCGCCATAAAAAGCAGACGGTAAAGGACCTGTTTGCCGACCCTATCTTTGCCGTCACTGTTTGCCGTCCGCCGCGGACGGCAAAGTGCTTTGCCGTCAGCCGTCCCTGCCTTTGCCGTCCGCCATGGCAGACGGCAAAGTACTGGATTCCTGTAGTGATGGCCTCTCATCGCTACCTTTACCAAATCGTGTTCACACACTTAGCTCTCAACAGTAGGACATGATGACCACATTCCAATTCATCCCCGATGAATCAGACCTGACACAACTCTAAGCAATAGCAGGCATGAAAATTAAGCATAAATGAGTAGGCACATCATGGATCAAACAACTCCTACTCAGGCTAGTGGGTTTCAACTATTTACTGTGGCAACAGGTCATGCATAGGAAAGCGATTCAACTACCGCAACATGTAAAAGTTGAATCGTTGTTGTCCCAATGCAGTAAAAGAGAGCAGGAGTGAGAGAGTGGGATTGTATCGGAATGTTTAATGGGGGTTGCTTTCCTGGCACTTCGAAAGATAGCAAAGTTCTTCATCGGCGTCATCGAACTCATCAATGGAACCAGGTCTACTAAGACGGGATAGGCACCGACATACAAAGAAGGAACACAATCAATGCAATGCAAATATATGAGGAATGATCATTACATGGAAATATGTTGTGATTTGAGCTAATGCAACTAAAACCAGAAGGGTTTGAGCCTATTTGAACCAAGGGTTCAAATTCAAACTCAGGTTATGAATTTACAAAGAGCATTAACTTGTTTTGATGTATACAGCGAGGTTAAGTTGCTTTGTCATCATTGAAACTAGTACCAATGGATAGATTGGATTTTTCTGATAATTTTTCATCTATAAATTATGTCATTTGGAGTTACAGTTGATTTTATATGAATTTTTGAAGTTTTAAGCATTTTCTAAAATTTCCTGGATTATTTTTAATCCAGAAAATGATTTACTGTGTTAGCCTGACATCAGTGTGACGTCAGCAGGTCAACGGAGGTTAGCCAGGTCAAACCTGATGCATGGGACCCACTGGTCAGTGACTAGGCCGGTTAACAGTGCTAATTAAGGTTTATTTTTTGCTAACCCAAAATTAGCAGGGGGCTGGTCCCACCTGTCATTAACCTAGGGGATTCAAACCCCGGGTCAAACGAGGTCAACTCGCCGGCGGCTTGACACCAGCGATGACAAGCGCGATGGAGGGACTCGGAAACGAGCCACCGGGCATCATTTCGGTCGTGGTATCTTGCGTTCAAACGCACACAGTGGCGCGCATCGAATGGTGTCGGCGGGAGGTGCTGGGGTGGCCGGAAAAGTGGCCGGCGATGAGGTTCGGCGGCGGCAGTAGCTTGGGCATTCTCGGGTGGCGCTACAGAGCACGAGAGGAGGCGCTGCGGGTGTCTACGGGCTCATGAGATCGTGCTGAGCACGATTGTGTGCTCGGGCATGAGCTGTTGTGGCCGTGACCACGGAGGCAAGAAGTTTGGCGGCGGCGCGGGTCGGTCTCCGGTGGAACGACTGCTATAGTGTGAAAATGAAGCACAGAAGAGGGGGGTTTTGGGAAGGAGCTCACGGCGAGTGCAGGAGGCGTCGAAGCAGGCTCAGGGAAGGCTCGAAGCAGACATCACAGCCGTGGCGATCTCGGCTTCCCGAGGTTAAATACGGTGATGGGGAGAGTGATCGGGGTGTCCCACATCTTGTGGATCATCGCGGAGGCATTGGAGATGGAGGCGGATCTCTTGGGCGTGTCAGGGAGGTGAGGCAGTGGTTGTGGCTACAACGACGACGAGCAGCGGCGATGGCAGCATTCGGTCACGGGAGAGAGAGAGGGCGGCAGAGGAGGGGAGGAGAATGGGAGAGAGTGAGAGGGGCCCGGGGGGTGTGTGGCGTCTCCAGGGAGGCATGGGAGGAAGCATGGAGGTAGGAGGTGGCCTGGAGCTTGAGGACGGTGGCGCTGGTGGGCTAGGCTGCCAGCTGGACCGGCTTCAGGTAAGGCCAGGTAAACTCTTTCTCTCTCTTTTTTTATTTCTGCTTTCTATTTATTTCCTCTTTGTTTTCAATTAGTTTTAGGACTAAATCATTCTATTAAATTATGAAAATATTTATGGGCACTAACTGAATTATTCCAAAGGCCCTCAAGTGATTCCAAAATATTTGGAGCATTTAAAATATTTATAAAATTCAAATGCCCCAATTCAAATACATTATGATTTAATTCAAAAATCTAGGAATGACCTAGAAACATGTTCATCATTTTTGGCAGAGGTTTTCACCTTTATCAGAAATCACGAACATTTTCAAAGCGTATTTTGGGTTCATTGAATATATGTTTAGGTTGAACCTATTTGAATTCCGTTTTGATGCTAGGGTTTGAACATCCCTAATTCAAATTCATTTGAATTTAAACATGATGACATGATGATCGAGCAAAGACAAAAAATACTGATCTAGGGCTGTGACAATGGGTTGCTAGAGTGACAGAAGCTTAAACCCTAGTTTATGTGCTTCGTAAGGGGCTGATTTGGATCCACATGTTTCAGGCTATGGTTAGATTTATCTTAATTCTTCTTTCGTAGTTGTGAATGCTTGCGAGAGGGTTTAATCACAAGTGGGAAGCTTGCCCAAGTAAGGAAAGCACCCAAGCACCGGTCCACCCACATATAAAATTATCAAAGTAACAAACGTGAATCATATGAGCATGATGAAAACTGACTTAACAACAATTCCCATGTGTCCTCGGGGGCGCTTTACTTGATATAAGAGTTTATCCAGGCTGTCCTTTGCTAAAAAAGGATTGGGCCACCTTGCTGAACCTTTGTTACATTTGTTACTTGTTACCCGTTACAAATTATCTTATCACACAACTATCTGTTATCGATAATTAGTGTGCTTCCGGAGAATACCTTGCTGAAAACCGCTTGTCATTTCCTTCTTTTCCTCGTTGGGTTTAACACTCTTACTTATCAAAAGGACTACAATAGATCCCCTATACTTGTGGGTCATCAAGACTCTTTCCTGGCGTCGTTGCCGGGGAGTGATGCCCCTTTGGTGAGTGGAATTTGGTAAGGAAAAAATTATATTATGTGCTGAAGTTTACTCTGACTTGTCACTATGGAAAATAATCCTTTGAGGGGCTTGTTCATGGTATCTTCACCCCGACCAGAATAACAAAGAGTTGCTCCTCAACCTACTGAACCTATTGAAAATATTTATTATGAAATACCTTTGGGTATGATAGATAAACTGCTAGCTAATCCTTATGCAGGAGATGGAACACTACATCCTGATATGCATCTAATCTATGTGGATGAAGTTTGTGGATTATTTAAGCTTGCAAGTTTTCCCAAGGATGATTTCAAGAAGAAGGTATTCCCTTTATCTTTGAAGGGAAAGGCATTGACATGGTATAGGCTATGTGATGATATTGGATCTTGGAACTACAACCGATTTAAATTGGAATTTCATCAGAAGTTTTATCCTATGCATCTGGTTCATCATGATCGGAATTATATATATATATATATATATATATATATATATAATTTTTGGCCTCATGAAGGAGAAATTATCACTCAAGCTTAGGGAGGCTTAAGTCAATATTATATTCATGCCCCAATCATGAGCTCTCAAAATAAATTACTATTCATAATTTTTATGCTCGGCTTTCTTGTAATGATCAATCCATGCTCGGTTATACTTCTTGTACTAGTTCTTTTATGAAGAAGACTATTGAATTCAAATGGGACTTATTGGAAACAATTAAACGCAACTCTGAAGATTGGGAGCTCGACGAAGGTAAGAAGTTAGGTACAAACCTTAAGTTTGATTGTGTTAATTCTTTTATGGATGCTGATGCTTTTCATGAATTTAGCACTAAATATGGACTTGACTCTGAGATTGGAGCTTCTTTCTTTGAATCATTTTCCACTCATATTGATCTCCCCAAGAATAAGTGGTTTATATATCATCCTCATATTGAAGTAAAAGTAGTAGAACCTATTAAAGTTGAAGAAGAAACTATTACTTATAATGTTGATCTTGTTATTCCTACAACTTATATTGAGAAACCACCTTTTCCTGTTAGGATAAAAGATCATGCTAAAGCTTCAGTTGTGGTTCCTAAAAGTTATACTAGACCACCTATACCCCTTGAACAAATTAAAGTTGAACCTAGTATTGCGGTGGTTAAAGATCTCTTGGTCGATAATATTGATGGGCATGTTATTTATTTCTGTGATGAAGCTGCCAGAATTGCTAGACCCGATAATAAAGATAAAAATAGACCTGTAGTTGGCATGCGTGTCATTTCTGTTGAAATAGGAGATCATTATTATCATGGCTTATGTGATTTGGGTGCTAGTGTGAGTGCAATTCCCTTTACCTTATACCAAGAAATTATGAATGATAGTGCACTTGCTGAAATAGAATATATTGATGTTACTATTAAGCTTGCTAACAGAGATACTATATCACCAATTGGGATTGTTAGAGATGTTGAAGTCTTGTGTGGGATAATAAAATACCCTACTGATTATGTTGTTCTTGGTTCCCCACAAGATGATTTTTGTCCCATTATATTTGGTAGACCTTTCTCGAACACTGTCAATGCTAAGATAGATTGTGAGAGAGAAACTGTTAGTGTAACTTTTGGGGATGTGTCCCATGAGTTTAATTTGTCCAAATTTCATAGACAACCCCATGATAAAGAATTTCCTAGTAAATATGAAATTATTGGTTTTGCTTCTATTGTTGTGCTTCCTATTCATCCTTTAGAACATTATTTTCTAGACCATGAAAACGATATGTTCATGAATGAAAGAAAGGAATTAGATGAGATATTCTTTAACCAGATGCCTATTTTGAAACACAATTTGCCTGTTGAGACTCTTGGAGATCCTCTGCCTCCCTAGAGTGATCCCGTGTTTGATCTTAAACAATTACATGATACTTTGAAATATGCTTATCTAGATGAACATAAGATATATCATGTTATTATTAGTGCTAACCCTTCAGACCATGAAGAAAAGAAATTGTTGAAAACTCTGAAGAAGCACCGTGCCGCAATTGGATATACTCTGGATGATCTTAAGGGCATTGGTCCCACTCTATGTTAGCACAAAATTAATATGGAACCTGATGCTAAACCAGTTGTTGATCATCAACGACGGTTAAATCCAAATATGAAAGGAGTGGTAAGAAATAAAATACTAAAACTTCTGGAGGTAGGTATAATTTATTCGGTGGAAGATCATATGTTCAGATCCTTAATGATATTCAATACCCCTCTGATTATGAACATTAATATGCTTTGTGAGTAGTTATGTTTGTTCCTGAGGACATGGGAGAAGTCTTGTTATAAGTAATCATGTGAATTTCGTATTCGTTCGATATTTTGATGAGATGTGTGTTGTCTTTCCTCTAGTGGTGTTATGTGTACGTCGACTGACACTTCACCATGATTTGGGCCTAGGGGAAGGCATTGGGAAGTAATAAGTAGATGATGGGTTACTAGAGTGACAGAAGCTTAAACCCTAGTATATGTGTTGCTTCGTAAGGGGATCATTTGGATCCACATGTTTCAGGCTATGGTTAGATTTATCTTAATTCTTCTTTCGTAGTTGCGGATGCTTGTGAGAGGGCTTAATCACAAGTGGGAAGCTTGTACAAGTAAGTAAAGCACCCAAGCACCAATCCACCCACATATCAAATTATCAAAGTAACGAATGCGAATCATATGAGCATGATGAAAACTTGCTTGACAATAATTCTCATGTGTCCTCAGGGGCGCTCTGCTTTATATAAGAATTTTTCCAGGCTTGTCTTTGCTATAAAAAGGATTGGGCCACCTTGCTGAACCGTTGTAAGATTTGTTACTTGTTACCCGTTACAAATTATCTTATCACACAACTATCTATTATCGATAATTTATGTGCTTCCGGAGAATACCTTGCTGAAAACTGCTTGTCATTTCCTTCTATTCCTTGTTGGGTTTGACACTCTTACTTATCAAAAGGACTATGATAGATACCATATACTTGTGGGTCATCAAGACTCTTTCCGGGCACCGTTACCGGGGAGTGAAGCCCTTTGGTGAGTGGAATTTGGTAAGGAAAAATTTATATTACGTGCTGAAATTTACAGTGACTTGTAACTATGGAAAATAATGATTTGAGGGGATTGTTCGGCGTATCTTCACCCCGACCAGAAGAATAAAGAGTTGCTCCTCAACCTGCTGAACCTACTGAAAATATTTATTATCAAATTCCTTCAGGTATGATTGATAAATTGCTTGCTAATCCTTATGTAGGAGATGGAACACTACATCCTGATATGCATCTAATCTATGTGGATGAAGTTTTGTGGATTATTTAAGCTTGCAAGTTTGCCTAAGGATGATGTCAAGAAGAAGGTCTTCCCTTTATCTTTTAAGGGAAAGCCTTTGACATGGTATAGGCTATGTGATGATATTGGATCTTGGAACTACAACCGATCGAAATTGGAATTTCATCAGAAGTTTTATCCTATGCATCTGGTTCATCGTGATCGGAATTATATATATAATTTTTGGTCACGTGAAGGAGAAAGTAGCACTCAAGTTTGGGGGAGGCTTAAGTTAATGTTATATTCATGCCCCAATCATGAGCTCTCAAGAGAAATCATTATTCAGAATTTTTATGCTCGGCTTTCTCGTAATGATCAATCCATGCTTAATAGCTCTTGTACTGGTTCTTTTATGAAGAATACTATTTAATTCAAATGGGATTTATTGGAAAGAATTAAATGCAACTCTGAAGATTGGGAGCTCGACGAAGGTAAGGAATCAGGTATAAACCATAAGTTTGACTGTGTTAAATCTTTTCTAGATACCGGTGTTTTTCGTGAATTTAGCACTAAATATGGACTTGACTCTGAGATAGTAGATTCTTTGTGTGAATCATTTGCTACTCATGTTGATCTCCCCAAGTATATGTGGTTTAGATATCATCCTCCCATTGAAGTAAAAGTAGTAGAACCTATTAAAGTTGAAGAAGAAACTATTACTTATAATGTTGATCATGTTATTCCTACTGCTTACATTGAGAAACCACCTTTTCTTATTAGGATAAAAGATCATGCTAAAGCTTCCGCGGTGGTTCGTAAGAGTTATAATAGAAAACCTACACCCCCTGAACAAATTAAAGTTGAACTTAGTATTGCTATGGTTAAAGATATTTTGGTCGATAATATTGATGGGCATGTTATATATTTCTTTGATGAAGCTGCCAGAATTGCTACACGCGATAATAAAGATAAACATTGACCTGTTGTTGGCATGCATGTTGTTTCTGTTCAAATAGGAGATCATTATTATCATGGCTTATGTGGTTTGGGTGCTAGTGTGAGTGAAATTCCCTTTTCCTTATACCAAGAAATTATGAATGATATTGCACCTACTGAAATAGAAGATATTGATGTTACTATTAAGCTTGCTAACATAGATACTATATCACCAATAGGGATTGTTAGAGATGTTGAAGTCTTGTGTGGGAAAATAAAATACCCTACTGATTTTCTTCTTCTTGGTTCCCCACAAGATGATTTTTGTCCCATTATATTTGGTAGACCTTTCTTGAACATTGTCAATGCTAAGATAGATTGTGAGAAAGAAACTGTTAGTGTAACTTTTGGGGATGTGTCTCATGAGTTTAATTTCTCAAAATTTCGTAGACAACCCCATGATAAAGAATTTCCTATTAAATATGAAATTATTGGTCTTGCTTCTATTGTTGTGCCTCCTATTCATCCTTTAGAACGCTATTTGCTAGACCATGAAAACAATATGTTCATGAATGAAAGAAAGGAATTGGATGAGATATTCTTTAAGCAGATGCCTGTTTTGAAACACAATTTTCCTGTTGAGACTCTTGGAGATCCTCTACCACCCAAGAGTGATCCCGTGTTTGATCTTAAACAATTACCTGATACTTTTAAATATGCATATCTAGATGAAAACAAGATATATCTTGTTATTGTTAATGCTATCCTTTCAAAGCACGAAGAAAGGAAATTGTTGAAAATTCTGAAGAAGCATTGTGCCGCTATTGGATATACTCTGGATGATCTTAAGGGCATTAGTCCCACTCTATGTTAGCAGAAAATTAATATGGAACCTGATGCTAAACAAGTTGTTGACCATCAATAACGGTTAAATCTTAAGATAAAGGAAGTGGTAAGAAATGAAATATTGAAGCTTTTGGAGGCAGGTATAATATATCCTATTGCTGATAGTAGATGGGTAAGTCCTATTCATTGTGTCTCTAAGAAGGGAGGTATTACTGGTGTTCCTAATGATAAGAATGAATTGATCCCACAAAGAATTGTTATAGGTTACAGAATGGTAATTTATTTTCACAAATTAAACAAAGCTACTAGGAAAGATCATTACCCTGTACCTTTTATTGATCAAATGCTTGAAAGACTATCCAAACATACACACTTTTGCTTTCTAGATGGTTATTCAGGGTTTTCCCAAATACCCGTGTCACAAGAGGATCAAGAAAAAACTACTTTTACATGCCCTTTTGGTACCTTTTCTTATAGACGTATGCCTTTTGGTTTATGTAATGCACCTGCTACCTTTCAAAGAGGTATGACTGCCATATTCTCTGACTTTTGTGAAAAGATTGTTGAGGTTTTAATGGACTATTTCTTCGTTTATGGAACATCTTTTGATGATTGCTTAAGCAACCTTGATCGAGTTTTGCAGAGATGTGAAGAAACTAATCTTGTCTTGAATTGGGAGAAGTGCCACTTTATGCTTAATGAAGGTATTGTCTTGGGGCATACAATCTCAGAATGAGGTATTGAAGTTGATAAAGCTAAAGTTGATGCTATTGAAAAAATGTTGTGTCCTAAAGATATTGAACGTATAAGAAGTTTCCTTGGTCATGTTGGTTTCTATAGGATATTTATTTAAGAGTTCTCTAAAATTTCTTGGCCTCTCACTAACCTTTTGCAAAAAGATGTTCCATTTGTTTTTGATGATGATCGTGTAGAAGCCTTTGAAATACTCAGGAAAGCCTTGATTTGTGCACCTATTGTTCAACCACCTGATTGGAACCTACCCTTTGAAATTTTGTGTGATGCTCGTGATTTTGCTATAGGTGCTGTTCTAGGACAAAGAGTTGATAAGAAATTGAATGTCATTTGTTATGCCAGTAAAACTCTAGAAAGTGCTCAAAGAAATTATGCTACCACTGAAAATAATTTCTAGAAGTTGTGTTTGCTTGCGATAAGTTCAGATATTGTATTGTTGATTCTAAAGTAACTGTTCACACTGGTGATGCTGGTATTAAATTCTTATGGAAAATAAAGATGCTAAAACTAGACTTATTAGATTGGTTCTCGTGCTACTAGAATTTAATTTGTGTATTATGGATAGAAAGGGAGTTGAGAATCTCGTAGTAGGAAACTTGTCTAGGTTAGAAAATATTCTCGATGACCCACTACCTATTGATGATAGTTTTCCTGATGAAAAATTAGCTGACATAAATGCTTCTCATAGTGCTCCATCGTATGCCGATTATGCTAATTACATTGTTTCTAAACTTATACCACCTAGTTTCACATACCAGCAAAAGAAAAACTTTTTCTATGATTTAAGATATTACTTTTCGAATGACCCACACCTTTATAAATAAGGAGTAGATTGTGTTATTAGACGTTGTGTACATGAGCATGAACAGGAACAGATCCTACGCAAGTGTCACTCCGAGGCCTATGGAGGACACCATGCTGGAGATAGAACTGCACACAAGGTATTGCAATCTGGTTTTTATTGGCCTGCTCTCTTCAAGGATGCTCGTAAGTTTGTCTTGTCTTGTGATGAATGTCAAATAATTTTTAATATTAGTAGATGTCAGGAAATGCCTATGAATTATTCACTTGTTATTGAACCATTTGACGTTTGGGGCCTTGATTATATGGGACCTTTTCCTTCCTGCAATGGGTATACCCATATTTTAGTTGTTGTTGATTACATTACTAAGTGGGTAGTAGCTATTCCAACTAGTACTGCTGATCACAACACTTCTATGAAAATGCTTAAAGAAGTTATTTTCCCAAGGATTGGAGTCCCTAGATATTTAATGACTGATGGTGGTTCACACTTTATTCATGGTGCCGTAAATTGCTTGCTAAATATGATGTCAACCATATAATTGCATCACCTTACCATCCTTAGTCTAGTGGTCAAGTAGAATTGAGCAATAGAGAAATTAAATTGATCTTGCAAAAGAGTGTCACATATCTAGAAAGAATTGGTCTAAGAAACTTGATGATGCATTATGGGCTTATAGAACTACATATAAAAATCATATGGGTATGTCCCCATATAAAATGGTTTATGGAAAAGCATATTACTTACCTCTTGAACTAGAACATATAGCTTATTGGGCAATTGAAGAGCTCAACTATGATTTCGAAGTTGCCGGTGAGAAGAGGTTATTTGACATTAGCTCACTTGATGAATGGAGAACCCAAGCCTATGAAAATGCCAAGTTTTTAAAAGAAAAAGTTAAAAGATGGCATGATAGAAGGATACGAAAGTGTGAATTTAATGTAGGTGACCATGTCTTGCTATACAACTATCATTTAAGATTTTTTGCAAGAAAGCTTCTCTCTAAATGGGAAGGTCCATACATTACCGAGGAGGATTAATGTTCCAGTGCCATCAAGAGCAACACCACCGAAGGCACCAATCCAGAGGTGGTAAATGGGCAAAGATCAAACATTATATTTCAAGTACTCCCATAAATGTTTAAACCAATATTATTAATATTGTATTATTAATACCGTAACACTGGAGGAGTACATAACGGAGACCTACCAGAACGTTCTAGACCCCCGAAAAGGAATAGGTATGTGATACGGTAAGGAAACCGACTCCAAACTTTTCCAATGGCAATTTTACTCCGTTTAGGAATATTTAAAATTTAGGAAAATAAAAAGTAGTCCGAAAACTGCACGAGGAGGCTACAAGCCCTTGGGGCGCGTCCTAGCCCCCTAGGCGTGCCTCCCAGGCTTGTGGCCACCTCGTGTGCCCTCCGGACTCCGTTTTCTTACAGTACACTCCTTTTGGTCGGTAAAAATTCATTATATAATCTCCTGAAGGTTTTGACCACCGTATCACGGCAAAATCCTCTATTCTTGTTTCGAGCAGTTTTTCTGATAGATCTAGATCACCATGACGTCACCGAGCACCCCCAAGGACAAGTTTTTCGAGAAGGTCATGAACCCTTACCACACGGAGGTGCTGCAATACCCTCAAGCCATCGAGATGCATCAGGGTGTGCTACAAATCCATGATGTTCAAGGACCAAGGACGACCGGAAGCGTGGAGTCCAGGCTCGAGCCAATGGAGCAAGAGATGTTCAAGTGCAAATGGCTGGTGGAGCGCGGACTCAACGCCAATCACTCCATGATCACGGATTTTACTCGTGACCAAAAGCTGGGTCCTAGTGAGATTGGGAAGGCCGTCTTCAAGCTTCATGAGAAAAATGAGCATCCCCAAGCCTATATCTATGACCTGCAGAACCAAAACTGTGAGTATGAATATAGATTTAAGAGGATGAGTTTGGCTGTTGATTTGAGGATCCCGGAGACTCGTTCATCTTTCTATGATGGTGAACCTATGCCCTGGAAGATGGAGGACAAGCCTACAACATCATCAACTCCATCATCACCACCTCCGAAGAAGGAAAATTGATTATATGGGTATGGGCACTCCCCTTGACAACTACCAAGCTTGCGGGAGGTGCCCCAATATCATATCACCATCACATCTTTACCTTTATCATTTTTCTTAGTTTGATCCTTTTGGTTATATCTTGATATACTAGAATAAAAGTTTTTAGTATGATCTACTTTTGAGCTTCGCTTTGAGTTCTATCTATGTAATCGAGTCCACTCGGTTATATAATAAAGAGTAGTTTTGAGTTGACCGCTTTACTCTTTTGCTATGGTCTTGAGAAAAAATGAACAAATGAAATAATAGATTATATAGTGATCTTATGGAGAGTGATGACTTCACATATAAAGAGTATGATGAATAAAATTTGTTGGGAGTTGACAAACAAAGTTTTGGTCATTATTGCAATTAATAGGAAGTATAAAGAAAGAGAGGTTTCACATATAAATATATTATCTTGGACATCTTTTGTGATTGTGAGCACTCATTAAAATATTACATGCTAAAAAGTTGATGTTGGACAAGGAAGACAACATAATGGGTTATGTTTTCTTATATCCGAATAGAAGTTATATTGTCATGGATCCTCCAACATGTTGAGCTTGCTTCTCACCCCATGCTAGCAAAATCTTTTGCACCAAGTAGAGATACTACTTGTGCGTCCAAACATCCCCAAAACCAGTTTTGCCATGAGAGTCCACCATACCTACCTATGGATTGAGTAAGATCCTTCAAGTAAGTTGTCATTAGTGCAAGCAATAAAAATTTCTCTCTAAATATGTATGATCTTTAGTGTGAAGAAAATAAGCTTTATACGAACTTGTGAAATGGAAGAAATAAAAGCGACATAGTGCATAATGATGTTCTTTATTACAAGCGGCAATATAATGTGACATTCTTTTGCAATAAGATTTTGTGCGTCCAACCATAAAAGCACATGACAACCTCAGCTTCCCTCTATGAAGGGCCTATCTTTTACTTTTATCTTCTACCTTTATAAAAGAGTCATGGCGACTTCACCTTACCATTTTACACTTTGTCTTTTTGGCAAGCACTTTATGTTGGGGAAAGATCTAGATATTTATATATCCACTCGGATGTAGGTTATCATAAAGTATTATTGTTGACATTACCATTGAAGTAAATGGTTGGGAGGCGAAACTATAAGCTCCTAACTTTCTCTGTGTCCGATTGAGGCTTTGAACTCATAAGTATCCACTACGATCAGAGACCCTTCGACGAAACTGTGTGCGATGCAATAATCACAAATGGTGGTGTAAAAACCCCGTCAAAAAGGTGCAAAACATTTGCGATGACGGATGCATCAAATATGGTTCGGATTTTAGTTGTGTGTGTGATGCAGGGCATACGGTCCGGTTCAATTAGCTGTTTGCGATGAGGAGGAACAAAATAAACGTGTAGCCAGATGAAGGTGTGTGCGATATACAACATACAGTTCACTCAGATGAACTGTTTGTGATTAGGCAACACAAAAGAAACATGCAGCCAGATGAAGGTGTGTGCGATGTACAGCATGCAGTTCACTCGGATGAACTATTTGTGATTAGGCAACACAAAAGAAACGGTCAGCCAGATCAAGGTGTGTGTGATATACAGCATGCGGTTCACTCGGCCTTCTCGTCAGTGTGTAACCTCTGTGGCAACCGTTCGCTCCCCACTAGCCTCTTCTTGTACCGTGTCAACCATCCACCGCGTCTTTTCCTTTCCCTCTCAATTTGGAACTGCTATTGCACGCTCTTCCTCCCTCCATTTTCCTTCACCCTTACTTATGCCATTGTTCGATCATCTTCTCCATGGAGGGAACATGCCGGAAATGACCCCGTTATTCTTGCCCTGATCTGAAAGATGACGTGGTAGAGGAACTCATTGATCAGTGCGACGTCATCGCCTCGGCTAGCATGGCAGGTTCGTTCAAGACCATTCTCGACTCAACTAATAACATCATTACAAGCAACCCAAGGGTCCAGGAGTGGTTTGATCTCCCTATCTTCTTCGCCGTGATCCCGCTGACTGGCGCGGGGACGATGGAAGCCTCACCTTGTGCAAGTTGATGTCGCTTGATAATGATACGTGTGATGTTAAGATGACATCGCTTGAGGGAAATGCTTGGGCAGTTGCGAATGGAGATTGGGTTGTTTATATTGGGTACAACTGCGAGTGGGAATGTGTGAATGTGTACACTCGTCACCGGGTTCCACTTCCAAAAATCTCAGACTGCCCAGAGGTTGAGCACACCTGTATTCTACGTGATTTCAAATACAATCATGGTGACTGTAGTCTAAGAAAGATAGCAATTTGTTGAGTTCCCAGCCGCTCTTGGGATTACACGAACTATGAAGTTGTTGCTATCTTAGACAAGCTTGTTGCCGTCCTTACTTCCACGCCTCGATGGATATTGCTCAAAAATCAATTTTTGTACATGGATGAGTACTAAGATGCAATTCAATACGAGGGTCTTGTGTTTGCTGCCACCACTCGTGGCACTGTTTTTGCATGGAATCCTGATGCTTTCGGTACATTTGTCTTGCACCATAATTATAATTGTTTCATCCACATGCATGCGGGTTAGCTAGTTTCGATTTACTAATTAACCTTCTTGTGTTTCCAAGGTTCTATGAACATTCCACCACCTATACTTGAAAAATTTTATAACCAAGGGGGAGATGATGATGCTGATGATCATGAGCATGAGGACGAGCAGGACCCATATACTCAGTGGCGCCTGGCAACATCTTCCGATGGATCACCTCTTGTCTATATACAGGGCACTTCCGATGTTACTAAGGAAGCATGTGTTGTCTCGCATGGTCGCACTCTCTAGACCTATTCCAACATCTATTGCAGGGTATTCGGCATGGATGCTAGTGTACTAGCGCCAACACCTTCTCCCTGGTTCAGTATTGAATGTCTTGGAGGAAACTCGCTCTTCCTTGGAAAAAACTATCCAATGATGGTGAAAGGCGATCCAGCTGATGTTGACACAACGTTACTACCATTTATGAGAAGCAACTGTATCTATACCACGGACATTGATATGCTTCCCTACCATCCCAATATGGGTCCTGACATAGGCCGCTTCAGCCTGGATGATCAGTCTTGCATTGGTCTCGAGATTGACAGTAGGTCGCCCTTCCCAGAGAATCACTTCTGGTTCAAAGCAAGCATTTCCAATGCCGACGAGTGGTTGAGCTGAAGTTCATTTCATCGCTTTGTTATTTATTGTGTGAGAAAAACTTTACTTTACTAGAATGTTTTGATGGAAATGATCTATAATCCAACGTGTATCCTTGTTGTCGTTGTGGGTTGATGACTTGTTGTATGTAATCAATGGTACATTTGCATATGCGTCCATCAACTCACGCCTACTAGTGGTGTCCATATGAACAGTGCTAGTGATTTTAGTTGCAAAAATTAGATAGTGCTAGTGATTTTTAGCTGCATATTTTGACAAATCGCAGTGTTACAAGGTTGACAAATGGCAATGTTACTAGATAAACAAATGTCAATATTTCCAGTTTGACAAATGGCAACATACCCAAAATGACAGATGCAAGTCTTACCCAATTGTTTCTACATGGTTGCACACGGGTCATGCAAAACAACCGTCTGCTTGAAGGGATGCAAAAATCCTGCACTGCGAGGGAAGACCATAGCTCTCACTTTGCATACGGGTGTTCTATCTAAAACGTTTGCGATCAAGAGCTGCAGAAATCCTACTCAGCACATTTTCCCTTGGCTTCCTGGGGAAGCTATCGGTTTGCATAAGGGTGTTCTAACTAAAACGTTTGCGATGAGTGTTTTATACTTAATAACCATTGATGTTTTTTCCAGAACAAAATCATTTGATAAGTTTGTACATTAAGAGAGAAAAACGCAAGTTCGTTCAAACCATATCTTTCATTCAATCACACTGTGAATTTATATTCATCTGATCGAGAATTCGAGATACAGTATTAAAGCCCGCAAAAAAATATTTCTGGCAGCGGTGGACGTGGCGTGCCGCGCAGTCGTTGTCATTGTCATCCTCCGGGACGCCATTGTTGAAGTCTTCAAGGTAGCACAAAATGTTCTTCACTTGTAAATCAAACATCATGTCGTCGCGCGATCGACGGGCGGGGCGCGGGAGGATGGCAACTGGCACCGCTGAGAGGTAGCGGTCGACGGTAGCGTGCCATGCCGCTGAGTGGGGCGCGCACACGAGAACAGGCATGGCGGGTGCAGCTAAATGCACAGGGACCGGCACCGCAGTGGGTGGAGGGGCGCACACGAGCAGGGGCACGGGCATGGCGGGTGCAGCCAAACACACGGGGGCCGGTGCCATGGTGGGTGGAGGGGTGCGCACGGGCACGGACGCCGGAGCTGGCATGTACACGAGCTCGCGCGGGTCCACAGAGACTTCACTGACGCCCGCTGCTTCTAACTCAGCGACCAGCCCGTCAACGCTATAGGGATGGTCCCTGGTGCGGGCGCGGGGATGGGAGCTGGGATGGGAGCGAGGGCAGCAACAGCCATGGCCATCTCATTTTGGGCCATGTCCATGAGGCCCCATTCCATCTTATTTTCTATCTCCTCCAACTCAAAGTGGACTTCACCAAACTTGAAGACTAGTGGCAGGTGACCATTCTGCGCCATGGCGTTGGTGGAGGTCTGCAGGAGGTAGGGGAATGGGAGGCGAACAGTAAGGCCACCCGTATTAAACAACGACTTGGGCGCCATTAATGGAGAGGAAGGCGGGCGGCCATAGAAGTCAAAGGGCTCACTTCCTAGTGAACCTGCGCAGCCTACAACTCGCATGCTTCCCGATGAGCCTTCGCATTGGAGGACAGCTTGCGCGCCTCTCGGTCAGCCTTCGCACCGCACTCTGCTCGCACACCTCCCGTTCAGTCAAGGTCAAGCAGCTATCCACACGGCACCTCCTATAGCCACTAAATGAAGACACGTGGCGTCACGTGAATGGTTAACATAATACACATGATTTGAATAAAGTGGCAGCTATTTTTTTCAAAATGCCTTTGTTGGCTGTTATCCGAGTGTGCCTTCTCTCAAAATGGACATCAAAAATATCACAACATGTCGGGTGCCATTCCATGAAAGCATACCAAGTTTAATGAATTTCAAACGAGTTTTGGATTTACTAGAATTTAAAAACAAAGTATCCCAACGTTTTGCCGGCAATCAATGGTGCCCTGGTGTTTGAAATTCATTCCCATTTCTTGCATGGGACCTAAGCATGCACCCAAGGACACAAATTTGATTTTTCACCCAATTTATATGCATTAGAGCATGTGCATGTAGTTCAAATTTGAATTCTGCACATAAATGCATTGAAAACTCAATTAATGCATAAAAATGTCCAAACAAACCCCGAAAAATCCCAAAAATTGACACAACACTCCTGTTGTTCTATGTTGACACAAGAATTTTTTTTGAAAGGAATAAGAGGCAATGGATATCGTTTCGTCCCCAAAGGTGGGATGTTCCCTACCGAAACCATCAAGCTTGTTGTGAGAAGCATATCCCCAAACCTTCCCCAAATGGGACAAAATATTTACCATGACATGTTGATGCCGCTCCATGATAGCATGCCAAGTTCCATGAATTTTAGATTATCTTTGGATTTACTAGAATTGAAAAACCAGGTATCTCAATGTTTGTGGCCGAGTGACTATGGCAGGGTGTTTGACATTCATTCCCATTTCTTGCATGGGAGCTAAGCATGCACCCAAGGACACAGATTTGATTTTTCAACCAATTTATATGCATTAGAGCATGTGCATGTAGTTCAAATTTGAATTATGCACATAAATGCATTGAAAACTCATAAAATGTCCAAACAAACCCCAAAAAATCTCAAAAATTGACACAACACTCCTGTTGTTCTATGTTGACATGAGAAAATTTTTGAAAGCAATAAGAGGCAGTGGATATCGTTTCGTCCCCAAAGGTGGGACGTTCCCTACCAAAACCATCAGGCTTGTTGTGAGAAGCTCTGGTTTGTGAGAAGCATATCCCCAAACCTGTGCCAAATGGGACAAAAAAATTACCACGACATGTTGATGCCGCTCCATGATAGCATGCCAAGTTTCATGAATTTCAGACGAGTTTTGGATTTACTAGAATTTAAAAACCAAGTATCTCAATGATTGCGGCTGAGTGACGGTGGCAGGGTGTTTGACATTCATTCCCATTTCTTGCATGGGACCTAAGAAGGAAACAAAGGACATAGATTTGAATTTTCAACTAACTTATATGCATTGGAGCATGTGTTTGTAGTTCAAATTTGAATTATGCACATGAATGCATAGAAAATCAGTTAATGTATAAAAATGGTCAAGCGAACCCCGCAAAATCCCAAAAATTGACACAACACTCCTGTTGTTCTATGTTGACACTAGGGAGAAATTGAAATTGAGAAGAGGCAACGGATATCGTTTCGTCTAGAAAGGTGAAATGTTCCCTACCGAAACCATCACACTTGTTGTGAGAAGCTCTAGTTTATGAGAAGCTTATACCCAAACCAGCCCCAAATGGGACAAAAATTTTACCACAGAATATTGATGCCGCTCCATGATAGCATGCCAATTTTCATGAATTTCGGAGGAACTTTGGATTTACTAGAATTACAAAAACAAGTACGTCGATGTTTGCCGGAGAGCCACGGTGTCGTGGTGTTCGAATTTCATCCCCATTTCTTGCATGGGACATAAGCATAAACCAATGGACACATATATGATTTTGCAACCCATGTTGGTGCACCGGAGCATGTGCATGTAGTTCAATTTTGAGTTGTGCACATGAAATGGCTAGGAAACCAATTTAATGTATAAAATGTTCAAACGAAGCCTCAATAATTCCAATTCTTTGACGCCACACATATAGTTGCATGTTCACTACAGATAAAAGGCCTAGCAATTCAAACACCATCCATTGCCGTTGTGACCCCATTATGTAATTCAAATCAAGATGAAAAATCAAGTAGATCGCACACAGTTTATTGTCACCAACTGTGTGAGATGCAGCATAAAATATCCTGGAGCACCATCGGTGTATAGTACGCCTATGGCTTATGCGAGAAGGAGCGTCAGCTATAGTCCACACCCGGTGTCTCAAGCACACTAGCTTGCTCCCCAAATATCATCTCACTGTTGAATCGTCGCCGGTGAAAGATGGGCACGTGGACCCGCGTCGTGAGGGCAACTTCGGTGGCCCACTTCGGCGAGAGCGCGGCCGCAGCCGCCATGCGTGCTAACAAGGTGCATGAGTGTGGCCGCAATCTGTGACCGGGTGGCCAAGGCAGCCCAAATGGCCGCTGTTGCTTCTCAGGTGAGGTCAACAATGTCTGCCTCGGGATAGCAACTGGCGAGAGCGGCACAGCAGCTGTCCGTTTTGCAGCGGCGGCCATAGCCCTGATGGAGGCCGCCCATGACCATGTCGAGGTCGCCCATGCCCAGCTCCTGGTGGTCACTGCATAAATCGAACGAAGCTTCTCCAACAACGGTCGGCAACCCACGGCCGAAGAGCTGGCAATCGCCGAGAGAGTTCGAGCAGTCGTTCGTTCCTCTGCCTCATACCTTGCGACAGCGGAGCACGTCCAAGCCCAGATCGTGGCCGCCCACGCCCAGCTCGTGGCGGCCTTTTCCAAAGAGATGGCGGATGCGGATGGCGAGATGCTTGCCGAGTATGGTGCGATGGATGCCATGGAGCCCCTTCCCCAGGAGACCGTCGGGCGCGAGCTGTACATGGAGGCGGCGGCGGAGATCGACGAGCAGTAGCCGTAGTAGTACTCTTTGTTTTGTTTAATTATAAGAGCACCGGTCTTTAATTTTTAGAGTAATGTTTATGTCAGCTAGCTCTTTTTAATTGCTGAACTTGCTCAATTAAGAAGTGTGGGTGTCCTGTAGTCTCCTTTATGTACCCAAATTATGCAATGACGTAGATGACCGCTGTAACCATGGAAATTCGAACCAAAATTTTTGATGTTCAAACTCATCACACATGGGTTAAGCTATCTGAATCGTTTGTGATGTTCACATATCGCACACAGTTCTGAATAAGGGACCGTGTCTGATGACACTTTGCGCGCCAGTTTTTTCGCTGTAGCGATTCCAAATTTTCGGCTTCCGCGGAAATATCTACCTCCCCGCCCCTCCCCCTTACCAAAAGCCACATTTCCCATGTTTCCGCCTTCCTTTCCAAGTTGAAACCTTCACTCCTTGCTTGCAGCACCGCCTCCTCATCGGCGACCCTCCTTCATGCTGCTCGGCCTCGCCTATCCAGGGAAGTAATCCACACCCGACCCCCATCCTCCTCTTCCTTCCACATCCCACATGCCCCGACTGCCGGCGCGAGCATGACACCTTCCACCCAAATCACCGACCCTTCCACTAAATAAGCGCGACCCTAAGCCATGATGCATGCAGTATAGCCAGGATCTCAAGGAGCATTTGGAAGTGGAGAAGCAAATCGCGGCTGCATGCGCGGATGAGGTCGCGACGCGGTTGGCTGCTTTAAACGGTAGTTCATGGCATTTTCTCGAGGCCACTGTCGGTGCCTTCGACGAAGACTATGATGTGTTTTCTCAGCGTGCATGTGCTTACCTCATTTTGAGAGCCAGCAGGTTGGTGCCTGGAGCGGCTCAGGCAACTCACCACTACAACTAGGGCACCCACAAAGTGGAGGCCTCGCCCTCTTCCATGTCCAAGGAGCTAATCATCATCGATATCTCCGACAATGAGGAGTAGCTTGTCTTATTAGCTCACTATAAGGACCCATGTTCAATTTGCTAGCTACTGCCTTTCCTTAACAAATTCAAGTGAATTGTGCTATCTACTTTCACCATGCAGTCTTCTGCTATAGAGTATATGTTCTATATGTCATGCAATGTGGTGTTCAGTTAATTGTTTGGTTCAATTCTACAAATGTGATGTTCAATTCTTCAGGGTGCAATTTTCCAAGTTGTCTAGCATGATTGGTTGTGACGCCCCGAGACCGATGCGCCAGGTGTCTTCCAGTTATTCGTTGCTATTGCCTTATCATCCGCTTGTGTGTTGCATTTTGTCATGTCATCATGTGCATTGCATCATCATGTTTTCAAAACTTTCATCCTTTCCAGTCTCCCCGTTCCTTCCGTTGTCCATTCTAAGCCCAGACACACTTGCACGCGCCCGCGCACGTCTGAAATATTATTTTATAAGTGGCCAGAAAATATTCTCAAAATGGGTTGAAGTTGGCATGCGGTGTTGTTATAGTGTAGGTAGGCCGCCTGCCAAGTTTCATCGCATTCGGAGTCTGTTTGACTCCCCAACGGATAACTATAGCGGTAGTATAGCCGGTCTTTTCGTCAGATGTTTTCGGTCTCTGGAAACCATGTCGGGCTGCATCTCTCCCCTCTTCTCTCAGACCAACCCTCTCTCCATAGTCCACCTAGGCCCATGCCTACCCCTCTTTGTGTCGTGCATAGACCTCTCGTGCGCGTCCGAAACTTACCCGGACCCGACCCGGAAAGTCGTCACCACTGGATTCGGATCATCCCCAAACATCTACATTACATCACCGTTTTCATATTTGGACTCCCTAGCCTTTTTTCCCTGACCGTCCGATTTTGATCGGAGGGAATAGATCACCCCAAATCTAACCTGAATGCTATGTATAAATATCGGAACAAAACCTAGTCTAGGCAGTCCCATCCATCCAATCCCTCACCCGTCGCCGCCACTCTCAATCTTGGGATCCTCCCAGATCCCCTCCTCACCAACCCACGCATATCCTGCCACCTCCCCAGATCCACCAATCATCCACCCATCTGGAGCCGTCAGATCAGCATCCAATAGCTCCTGTGCCCCCAGTTCATCCGATCGAGCAGCCTCGATCCAGCCTCCCAGCACCCGCGCTCGAGCGCTCCCGAGGCCGAGCTCCTCCAACCTCCAACGCCGTGTCGCCCCGACGAGCCTGCCAGCCGGTGACCTCGACCTCAGGCGGGCCTGTCGCGCCACCTCTTCCTTCCCTTCCTCCTCTTGTTCTTTTCCCTCTCACTCGCCCCGCCTCTCTCTCTCTCTCTCTCTCTCTCTCTCTCTCTCTCTCGTAGGTGGAGTCCATGGCGCCCCGTCCGAACCTCCACCAGCGCTGCCTCCTCTGCCGACTTGAACCCCGCCGAATCAAGGCCTCGTCGTCCGCGCCGACGACCAAGCCACCACCCCATTCCTGCTGTCCGCTGCCTGCTCCTCGCCAAGTCCACCGCGGCATCCGATGCAGGTTCGGCCGCCTCCTCTGCATTCTGCATTGAGCAGGAGGTCGACACCCCTGCACTGAACCTGCTGCTGCTCTGCATCAGTCCGTCGTCCCACGCCTGGACCTTCCCTGCGCCCCAAGCTAGTCTCCATTGGACCCGTCGCCAAGCACCGTTGTTTCCCCGTCATTTTCCATCACTACCAAACCTTTTGTCGTTCTTGTCACCAAGTTCTTCGCCCGCAACAGCGCACGGCGCGCCCATTGACTGCTCGCTGATCGGCACCCTCCTTCGTGCGTAGCACCGCTCGCCTCCGCCCGGTTCCCCGCCACCAAGTCTAGCACAGCACCGCCGCGAGCAGCCTCCTTCCTTGGATCCTCCCCGCCCCATCGCCCGGCTCGCCTCCTCTGCTTCGTTCGAGCAGGGAGGACGACGCACGCTTGTTGCGTTGACCGCTTCCACTCTAGGAGCTAGGCCACCTCCCCTTGTCCTGTTGACCGCAAGTCAAGATCCCTTGGCCCATATCCGAGGCCCAAAGTGAGCAGCCCCTCTCCACTTCCTCTCCTGTACACTAGCGGGCCAACCAGATTCGGCGCAGTGTGTTTTTTCCTTGTCTGCGATTTTAGCAATTAATCTTGAGACAACAGTTTTTACAGAAAAGTCCTCCTAGTTCATGCATATCATGACTCACAATAGGTGCATCGGATTAAAGTGATTTATATATGGAAGTTGCTTAGAATCTGGTCTAGTTTCATAATATCCAACTTTCATGCATGTTTAAAATGTTTGTTGTTTGTGTCATTTTGTCCATATGCTATGCTAAAATGATTTAATTCATAACTTAATAACCGTAGCTCGAAATTTAATAAACTTTATATGTAAATGGGGTAGAAAAATTACTAGTTTAACATGGTGTACTTACTTTGCATGTTTAACAAGTTTAAAATATGGTTTTGGGCAGAACAGTACCAAATTCATAATATGCACATAAGGATTCTCCGGACTTGTTGCTTGTTGTTCCGGCCTCATTTAAGCTTGCCTAGATAGGTAGTTTTCATATGCTTCACCTCCTGCCATGCTAACCAACATTTAAAATTGTTGAGTACCTAAACGGGAGAGAACTAAATAATTGTTGTGGTGTTTCATCAATATGCAACTCGTTGTATATTGAGCTCCACTTAGCTTGTAGTGTTGCTTGTGCATTTTGCCATGCCATGCCGCTTTAAACCGGACATGCATCATACTTGGTTGTGCATCATGCCATGATTATGCGTTGGTTGTTTACCATGTTCTTTGCTTCTTTCCGGTGTTGCTTCTTTGGGTTAGTTCCATTAACGTCGCCTTTGTGAGGATCCGTTTGACTACGTCCGTTTGTCTTTTTCATGGACTCGTTCTTCTTCCTTGCGGGATCTCAGGCAAGATGACCATACCCTCGAAATCACTTCTATCTTTGCTTGCTAGTTGCTCGCTCTATTGCTATTGTAACACCCACGATGCGGCTATATCTCCCAGGTGTCAGAGCACGACTTAGAGGCATAACCGCATAGTAGGCATGTCGCAAGAGGGGTAATCTTTACACATCCCATGTACTGAATAAGAAAGGGATAAAGAGTTGGCTTACAATCGCCACTTGACACAATACATAAATATAGCATTACATCATCCAGAATACAATCAAGGTCCGACTATGGAACCAAATAAAGAAAGACAACCCCAATTGCATAGATCCACGATCGCCCCAACTGGGCTCTTCTACTAATCGACCAGAAACGAAACAACACAACGAACAAAATCTTCATCGAGCTCCCACTTGAGCTGGGTTGTGTCATCTGCACTGGTATCATGGGCACCTGCAAATGGTTTGGAAGTATCTATGAGCCACGAGGACTCAACAATCTCACACCCGCGAGATCAAGACTATTTAAGCTTATGGGTAGGAAAGGGGTAATGAGGTGGAGCTGCAACAAGCACTAGCATATATGGTGGCTAACTTACGCAAATGAGAGCGAGAAGAGAAGCAAAGCACGGTCGTGAACTAGAAGTGATCAAGAAGTGATCCCGAAACTACTTACGTTCAAGCATAACACAAGAACCGTGTTCACTTCCCGAACTCCGCCGAGAAGAGACCATCACGGCTACACACACAGTTGATGCATTTTAATTAAGTTAAGTGTCAAGTTTTCTACAACCGAACATTAACAAATTCCCATCTTCCCATAACCGCGGGCATGGCTTTCGATAGTTCAAACCCTACAGGGGTGTCCCAACTTAGCCCATCACAAGCTCTCACAGTCAATGAAGGATATTCCTTCTCCCGAGAAGACCCGATCAGTCTCGGAATCCCGGTTACAAGACATTTCAACAATGGTAAAACAAGACCAGCAAAGCCGCCCGAATGTGCCGACAAATCCCGATAGGAGCTGCACATATCTCGTTCTCAGGGCACACCGGATGGGCAAGACGTCGGGTTGGCATAGACCCTGGTTGCCCAGGGGGCGCCGGACATCGCCCAGTTTGGACCAACATATAGAGAAGCACTGGCCCGGGGGGGTTAAAATAAAGATGACCTTCGGGAGCGCGACTCCCAAGGGAAAAGTAGGTGGTGGTGAGGCAAATGGTAAAACCAAGGTTGGGCCTTGCTGGAGGAGTTTTATTCAAAGCGAACTGTCAAGGGGTTCCCATAACACCCAACGGCGTAAGGAACGCAAAATCAAGGAACATAACACCGGAATGACGGAAACTAGGGCGACAAGAGTGGAACAAAACACCAGGCATAAGGCCGAGCCTTCCACCCTTTACCAAGTATATAGATGCATTAATTAAATAAGATATAATAATGATATCCCAACAATATCCATGTTCCAACACGGAACACACTTCAACTTCACCTGCAACTAGCAACGCTATAAGAGGGGCTGAGCAAAGCGGTAACATAGCCAAACAACGGTTTGCTAGGAAAGGTAGGTTAGAGGCTGACATGGCAAAATGGGAGGCATGATATAGCAAGTGGTAGGTATTGCAACATAGCAAATAGAGTGATCAACTAGCAAGCAAAGATACAAGTGATTTCGAGGGTATGGTCATCTTGCCTGAAATTCCGCAAGGAGGAAGAACGAGTCCATGAAGAAGACAAGCGGGCATAGTTCAAACAAATCCTCACAAACGCGGTGTTATTGGAACTAACCCGAAAAAGAACACCGGAAAGAAGCAAACAACAAAGTAAACAACCATCACATAATCAACATGGCATGATGCACAACCAAGTATGATGCACGTCCGATTTAAAGAGGCATGTCATGGCATGGCAAAGTGCACAAACAATACTACAAATTAAGTGGAGCCCAATATGCAACGAGTTGCATATTGACGGAACACCACATGAATTATTTAGTTCTCTCTCGTTTATATACCCAACAATATTAAATGTTGATTAACATGGCAAGGGGTGAAGCACAACAAAACTACCTATCTAGGCAAGTTTAAATGAGGCCGGAACAACAAACAACAAGTCCGGAAACTCCTCATGTGCATATTTTAGGTTTTGGTACTGTTCTTCCCTAAACCCTATTTTAGAGTTTTTAAACATGCAAAGTAAAGCCACCATGTCAAACTAGGCATTTTTCTACCCCAATTACATACAAAGTTTGTTAAGTTTGGAGCTACGGTTATTTAGTTATGAATTAAATCATTTTTGCATGGCATTTAAGCAAAATTAGACAAACAGCATTTTAAACATTTCAAACATGATTGAAAGTTTGATATTATTAAACTAGATGAAATTCTAGTCATATTTCATATATAAAGTTTTTACATGTGATGCATAGTTTGTGAGATATTAAATGTATGAACATGATGGTCTTTTCTGTAAAACTGACATCTCTGGATAAATAGGAAAAACCTTCAGAACTAAAAAAACGTATTGGGCCGAATCCGAGGTTGGACCAATAGCACAGGGGGGGTTGGTAGCTGCTCAACACTGGGCCTTGGGGCCAGCGGATCTGGTGGGCTGAATCAGCGCCTTGGCAAAGAAGCAGGCTGGGCCTGGCGTTGGCGTGGTCAACGCGAGTGGGCGCGGGACGAGCGACCTGCTCCTCGTACAAGAAGCAGAGGCCACGGCAAGGCATGGCGAGGCGGAGGACGCCGACTGGCGATGCTCTGGTGGCGCTGGAGGTGGTCGGAGGAAGCAGATCCGGGCGGCGAGGTAGCAGGCCGACGGCGACGACTGCTATCGAAGGGGATTGAGGCGGCATGGTCCTTCTATGATGCAGAGGCTAGCACGGAACTAGAAGCAGCAGACGAAACAGGGCACGGAGATGGGACTTGACGTGATTCCGGCGGCTCCAAGCGATGGAGGACGACAAGGAGGAGGCAGGGAGCTCGGGGTAGGAGGCCTCGGGCGTCGGCTTGGTAGAACCCACGCAGGCGACCTTGAGAGCGAACAGCGGGTCAACGCAGGCGGCTGCTCGCTGAAACGCAGGGATGAGGCGGCATTGTACTTGGCGCGATCTCCGGTGACGCGGGAAAAGCGAGGGATGCCGAAGATGAGACTGGGAACACAGGGCCTTGACGCGGGATGCGTCCAGATCAAGCAGCAAGGAGAGTTGACGAGGCCGACGAAGTTCTTGAATTGGTGGCGTAGTCCTTGCAAGGAAAACACGGTGACCACGCGATTAGTAGCAGCAGTAGGAGAAGAATAGCGAGAAAACAGGGAGGAGGCGCGGTGAGGAGAACCTGCCGGTCGGAACGGCTTGACGGTGGGGGCCATGGCGTAGTGCTGCTCTGGGCCGGACAGCGCTGCTCTCGAGCCATCCTCGATCGAGGCATAGGAGGGGGGAGGAGGCGCGGAGCAGCCTGCTCGAGCTCGTGGGTGAGGGCGGAGGAGGTCGTGGGGTCCTGCTGGAGCTCCGATGAAGATGGAGGCGACGGGGTCACGGAGGGAGGAACGAGTGGGAGGAGCTCCCTCTCGATCCCAGATCAAGTGAGCAAGGAGGCTCTTGATGGAGGTGGCGGGGCTCTCTGGTGGCTTCAAACCGAAGAGCTCGGGCTCGAGCTCTGGTTGGTGGGTGGAGGAATGAGAGGACCCTGAGGGAGAGATACTGGCGGCGGCGGAGGGATTTAGAGGATGGGACACCTCCCCTCAATTTTAGGGGTGGACGATATATATGCATACGGTGGATTAGGTTAGGGGCTACCTCGTCCCTCCGATCGTAATAGGACGGTCGAGAAAAAAATATGTAGATAGTCCAATAAATAAACAAAGATGTTCTGAGGATGATCCGGACCCAACGGAGCCGACTGTCCGGGTTGGGTTCGGGACAACTTCCGGAGGCGCACGCAAGGAGGGCCGCGGGCATAACCGAGGGAGGTTAGGTTGGGCCTAGTGGTAGGTAGAGGACTGTGCAAAAGGCCTCAGGCTGAGAGAACAGAAGAGAGAGAGAGAGACCTGGCAGCAGTTTCTGGAGACCGAAAACGTCCGACGATTTGACTGACTATATTGTCGCTATAGTTATCCGTTGGGGCGTCAAACAGACTCCGAATGCGATGAAACTTAGATGGCGGCCTATCTACACTATAACAACACCACACGCCAACTTTAATCCCACTCCGAGAACATTTTCCGGCCACTTATTAAAATAATATTTCGGAGGTGCCGCGGGCGCATGCGAGTGTGGACGGGCTCAGAACGGACGACGGAAAGAACTGGGAGACCCGGACGGATGCAAGTTTTGAAAACATGATGATGCAATGCGGATGATGACATGACAAGATGCAACACACAAGCGAATGACATGGCAAAGACAACGAATAACTGGAAGACACCTGGCACATCGGTCTCGGGGCGTCACAATACTCCACCACTATGAGAGGATCTCGTCCCGAGATCTAGGATGGCACCGGAGAGAAAACAAAAGAGGAAGAGGTAAAACAAAGTTGCTTCTTCGACAAATGAGTGAAACCAAAGAACCTTGAGAGGTTAAATAATTTGAAAGAAGAATACAATGGAGATGAACGAAGTTGAAAACACTCTATTAGAAAAGAGGAACAAGGAACATTACTAGAACCTTGTAGGTTGAAAGACAGAAGAAAAAGGGTTGCAATGGACAACAAGTACATGCAAGCACTTAGGTAGAAATGAGATGTACAAGGAACGATAAGGATCAATTACGACAACACTCCGGTTGGAAATGGAAGGTAAGGAATATGAATTTGACAAAATTATAGCACTTGGATGAGAGTCTGGTTAGAAGAGGAATGATAGACACAACACTCCGGTTAAAACAAGATAGAGGAGGAATAAGAATGATATAATTTGGACAGCACTCAGACTGCAAATGGAAGGAATTGAACATGATCTTGACAAAACAAGATGATGGGTCGCAGAGAGCAATATCATGATGCCTCCAGAATGAAGGAATAGAAGTTGGATCATTGGAATAACAGAATGGATTTCTTCCAAAGTTTTCGTGGTGGGGCCCACACGGGCTCGATCGTACAGCACCATCATGTACAATGCAGTGCACATGACATACGAAGCGTCCCCAAGTCGGCATAGCCAAGAACTCTTTAAGACATAACAAGACCACTGTAAAACCAACCGCGGATAGGCGGACCACTAGACGTCGAACCCCAATTTCATATCATACATCTGTCAGAAAAGATATCCTAGGAGCTACTTGAATTCCCACTTATAAACTCCTGAAACATTCTGGTTATGCAATCAGGTGTTGGGGATACATGGGAAGCATAATATCTCACCCAAAACTAGAAAATCCTACATCTAGCTGTATCCATCCTTCAACACATAACCAAGAAACCTTCAGAAATCATGTACCTCAACCTTCGAAAAGCAGCTATTATACGAGTTATGGCAATACTCCTGAACTCCCGCCCCAGTACTAGGTGGCATCGAGGTTATCTCACCAACAACTGCATAAAAGAGATTTTTGATGTCGGTGAAACTCAGGTATTCCAGAACTGCAACGATAAAATTGTGACGACAACACCTCGGAGCTCAACTCCCCGGGACACTGCCACAACCCCTAAATGTCAGGAGGCACCAAGAACAATGTTCTCGTCACAAGACTATCGGAACGATTCCAAGATACCCGCGTGATCCTAAAAAAATTAGTGAAATTTAAGGAGAGAAGAGTCAAAACTTCTACGTCAGGAGGCCTCACCAGAGCGACGAAGGGACTAAGGAGTAAAAAGAATCCTACTCTCCGATATATATAATCCTAAGACTCAAAACATTTTGTTCTAGACTCAACAATGTCAGTGATTTGATCAAGCAAGGGGCTCCTAAGCTGGGGAAGGCTCTGATTACCAACTTGTAACACCCACGATGCGGCTATATCTCCCACGTGTTGGAGCACGACTTAGAGGCATAACCACATAGTAGGCATGTCGCAAGAGGGGTAATCTTTACACATCCCATGTACTGAATAAGAAAGGGATAAAGAGTTGGCTTACAATCGCCACTTCACACAATACATAAATATAGCATTACATCATCCAGAATACAATCAAGGTCCGACTACGGAACCAAATAAAGAAAGACAACCCCAATTGCATAGATCCCCGATCGCCCCAACTGGGCTCCTCTACTGATCGACCGGAAATGAAACAACACAATGAACAAAATCTTCACCCAGCTCCCACTTGAGCTAGGTTGCGTCATCTGCACTAGTATCATCAGCACCTACAACTGGTTTGGAAGTATCTGTGAGCCACGAGGACTCAACAATCTCACACCTGCAAGATCAAGACTATTTAAGCTTATGGGTAGGACAGGGGTAATGAGGTGGAGGTGCAGCAAGCACTAGCATATATGGTGGCTAACTTACTCAAATGAGAGAGAGAAGAGAAGCAAAGCACGGTCATAAACTAGAAGTGATCCTGAAACTACATATGTTCAAGCATAACACAAGTACCATGTTCACTTCCCGGACTCCGCCGAGAAGAGACCATCACGGCTACACACGTGGTTGATGCATTTTAATTAAGTTAAGTGTCAAGTTTTCTCAACCAGACATTAACAAATTCCCATCTACTCGTAACCGTGGGCACGGCTTTCGAAAGTTCAAACCCTGCAGGGGTGTCCCAACTTAGCCCATCACAAGCTCTCACGGTCAACGAAGGATATTCCTTCTCCCGAGAAGACCCGATCAGTCTCGGAATCCCAGTTACAAGGCATTTCGACAATGGTAAAACAAGACCAGCAAAGCCGCCCGAATGTGCCGACAAATCCCGATAGGAGCTGCACATATCTCGTTCTCAGGGCACACCGGATGGGCAAGATGTTGGGTTGGCATAGACCCTGGTTACCCAGGGGGCGCGGGACATCGCCCAGTTTGGACCAACACTTAGAGAAGCACTGGCCGGGGGGGTTAAAATAAAGATGACCCTTGAGAGCGTGACTCCCAAGGGAAAAGTAGGTGGTGGTGAGGCAAATGGTAAAACCAAGGTTGGGCATTGCTGGCGGAGTTTTATTCAAAGAGAACTGTCAAGGTGTTCCCATAACACCCAATCGCATAAGGAACGCAAAATCAAGGAACATAAGACCGGTATGACGGAAACTAGGGCGGCAAGAGTGGAACAAAACACAAGGCATAAGGTCGAGCCTTCCACCCTTTACCAAGTATATAGATGCATTAATTAAATAAGATATAATAATGATATCCCAACAATATCCATGTTCCAACATGGAACACACTTCAACTTCACCTGCAACTAGCAACACTATAAGAGGGGTTGAGCAAAGCGGTAACATAGCCAAACAACGGCTTGCTAGGAAAGGTGGGTTAGAGGCTGACATGGCAAAATGGGAGGCATGATATAGCAAGTGGTAGGTATCCCGGCATAGCAAATAGAGCGAGCAACTAGCAAGCAAAGATAGAAGTGATTTCGAGGGTATGGTCATCTTGCCTGAAATCCCGCAAGGAAGAAGAACGAGTCCATGAAGAAGACAAACGGGCGTAGTTCGAACGGATCCTCACAAACGCGACGTTATCGGAACTAACCCAAAAAAGCAACACCGGAAAGAAGCAAACAAAATAGTAAACAACCATCACATAATCAACATGGCATGATGCACAAGCAAGTATGATGCATGTCCGGTTTAAAGAGGCATGGCATGGCATGGCAAAGTGCACAAACAATACTACAAATTAAGTGGAGCCCAATATGCAACGAGTTGCATATTGACGGAACACCACATGACTTATTTAGTTCTCTCTCGTTTATGTACCCAACAATATTAAATGTTGATTAACATGGCAAGGGGTGAAGCACAACAAAACTACCTATCTAGGCAAGTTTAAATGAGGCCGGAACAACAAACAACATGTCCGGAAACGCCTCATGTGCATATTTTAGGTTTTGGTACTGTTCTGCCCTAAACCCTATTTTAGAGTTTTTAAACATGCAAAGTAAAGCCACCATGTTAAACTAGGCTTTTTTCTACCCCAATCACATATAAAGTTTGGTAAGTTTGGAGCTACGGTTATTTAGTTATGAATTAAATCATTTTTGCATGGCATTTAAGCAAAATTAGACAAATATCATTTGAAACATTTCAAACATGATTGAAAGTTGGATATTATTAAACTAGATGAAATTCTAGTCATATTTCATATATAAAGTTTTTACATGTGATGCATAGTTTGTGAGATATTAAATGTATGAACATGAGGGTCTTTTCTGTAAAACTGACATGTGTGGATAAATAGGAAAAACCTTCAGAACTGAAAAAAAACGTAATGGGCCGAATCTGAGGCTGGACCAACAGCACAGGGGGGCCCGGGGTTGGCGGCTTCTCACCACTGGGCCTTGGGGCCAGCGGATCGGGTGGGCTGAATCAGCGCCTTGGCAAAGAAGCAGGCTGGGCCTGGCGCTGGCGTGGTCAAGGCGAGTGGGCGCGAGACGAGTGACCTGCTCCTCGTAGAGGAAGCAGAGGCCACGGCAAGGCATGGCGAGGCAGAGGACGCCCACTGGCAATGCGCTGGTGGCGCTGGAGGTGGCCGGAGGAAGCGGATCCGGGCGGCGAGGTAGCAGGCCGGCGGCGACGACTACTGCCGAAGGGGATCGAGGCGGCGTGGTCCTTCTCTGATGCAGAGTCTGGCGCGGTACTAGAAGCAGCAAACGAAACAGGGCGCGGCGACGGAACTTGACGTGATTCCGGCGGCTCCAGGTGATGGAGGACGACGAAGAGGAGGCAGGGAGCTCGGGGTAGGAGACCTCGGGCGTCGGCTTGCCGAAGCCCACGCAGGTGACCTTGAGAGCGAACAGCAGGTCAACGCAGGCGGCTACTCGCTGCAATGCAGGGACAAGGCGGCGCTGTACTTAGCGCGATCTCCGGTGATGCAGGAAAAGCGAGGAAGGCCGGAGATGAGACTGGGAACGCAGGGCCTTGACGCGGGATGCGGTCAGATCGAGCAGCAAGGAGAGTTGACAAGGCCGCCGACGTTCATGAATTAGTGGCGCATTCCTTGCAGGAAATACACGGCGACCACGCAATTAGTAGCAGCAGTAGGAGAAGAACAGCGAGAAAACAGGGAGGAGGCGCGGTGAGGAGAACCTGCCGGTCGGAGCGGCTTGATGGCGGGAGCCACAGCGCGGTGCTGCTCGAGGCCGGACGGCGCTGCTCTTGATCCATCCTCGATCGAGGCACAAGAGTGGGGAGGAGGTGCGGAGCAGCCTGCTCAAGCTCGAGGGTGAGGGCGGAGAAGGTCGCGGGGTCCTGCTGGAGCTCCGATGAGGATGAAGGCGACGGGGTCACGGAGGGAGGAATGAGTGGGAGGCAGTCCCTCTCGATCCCAGATCGAGTGGGCAAGGAGGCTCTCGATCGAGGTAGTGGGGCTCTCTGGTGGCTTTGAACCAAAGAGCTTGGGATCTTGCTCTGGTTGGTGGGTGGAGGAATGGGAGGATCCCGAGGGAGAGATACTGGTGGCAGCGGAGGGATTCGGAGGATGGGACAGCTCCCCTCAATTTTAGGGTTGGACGATATATATGCATAAGGTGGATTAGGTTAGGGGCTACCTCGTCCCTCTGATCGTAATTGGACGGTCGAGAAAAACAAATATGTAGAGAGTCCAATAAATAAACAAAGATGTTTTGGGGATGATCCGGACCCAACGGAGCCGACTGTCCGGGTTGGGTTCGGGACAACTACCGGGGGCGCGAGCGAGGAGGGTCTCGGGCACAACCGAGAGAGGTTAGGTTGGACCTGGTGGAAGGTAGAGGACTGTGCAGAAGGCCTTAGGCTAAGAGAAGAGAAGAGAGAGAGAGACCCGGCAGCGGTTTCTACAGACCGAAAATGTTCGACGATTTGACCGACTATATTGTCGCTATAGTTATCCGTTGGGGCATCAAACGGATTCCGAATGTGATGAAACTTGGCAGGCGGCCTATCTACACTATAACAACACCGCACGCCAACTTTCATCCCACTTAGAGAACATTTTCTGGCCACTTATTAAAATAATATTTCGGAGGTGCCGCGGGCGCGTGCGAGTGTGGACGGGCTCAGAACGGACGACGGAAAGAACTGGGAGACCCGAACGGATGCAAGTTTTGAAAACATGATGATGCAATGCGGATGATGACATGAAAAGATGCAGCACGCAAGCGAATGACATGGCAAAGACAGTGAATAACTGGAAGACACCTGGCACATCGGTCTCGGGGCGTCATAGCTATGCCATGATACCTACCACTTGCTATATCATGCCTCCCTTGTTGCCATGTCAAGCCTCTAACCCACCTTTCCTAGCAAACCATTGTTTGGCTATGTTACCGCTTTTGCTTAGCCCCTCTTATAGCATTGCTAGTTGCAGGTGAAGATTAAGTTTGTTCCTGGTTCGAACATGGATATGTTTGGGATATCATAATATCTCTTATTTAATTAATGCATCTATATACTTGGTAAAGGGTTAAAGGCTCGGCCTTATGCCTGGTGTTTTGTTCCACTCTTGCCGCCCTAGTTTCTGTCATACCGGTGTTATGTACCTTGATTTTGTGTCCCTTACACGGTTGGGTGTTATAGGAACCCCTTGACTGTTCGCTTTGAATAAAACTCCTCCAGCAAGGCCAACCTTGGTTTTACATTTGCCTAACAACCTATCACCTTCCCTTGGGTTCTGCAGACTCAAGGGTCATCTTTATTTTAACCCCCCGGGCTAGTGCTTGTCTAAGTGTTGGTCCGAACCTGTCAGCCGCCGGTGGCCACCAGGGGCAACTCTGGGTTGGCATACTGGAATCTTGGACAATCCGGTGTTGCCCTGAGAATGAGATATGTGCAGCTCCTATCGGGATGTCAGCGCATCGGGCGGTCTTGCTGGTCTTGTTTTACCATTGTCAAAATGTCTTGTAACCAGGATTCCGAGACTGATCGGGTCTTCCCGGGAGAAGGAATATCCTTCGTTGACCGTGAGACCTTGTGATGGGCTAAGTTGGGACACCCCTGCAGGGTTTTGAACTTTCAAAAGCCGTGCCCGTGGTTATGGGCGGATGGGAATTTGTTAATGTCCGGTTGTAGAGAACACAGTCTCGTGTTATGCTTGAACGTAAGTAGCTTCAGGATCACTTCTTGATCACTATTAGCTTCTTGACCATGCTTTGCTTCTCTTCTCGCTCTCTTTTGCATAAGTTAGCCACCATATATGCTAGTGCCTGCTGCAGCTCCACCCCACTACCCCTTTCTTACCTTAAGCTTAAATAGTCTTGATTGCGAGGGTGTGAGTTTGCTGAGTCCCCATGAGTCACAGATACTTCCAAACAAATGTAGGTGTCGATGATGCCAGTGTAGGGGACGCTACCAAACTCAAGTGGGAGTTCGACGAGGATTCGGGACGTTACTATGTTTCTTTTCCGGATGATCAGTAGAGGGGCCCAGTTGGGGCGATCGGGGATCTAGCATTTGGGGTTGTCTTTCTTTATTTTGGTTCTGTAGTCGGACCTTGATTGTATTCTCGATGATGTATGATATATTTATGTATTGTGTGAAGTGGCGATTGTAAGCCAACTCTTCATCCCTTTCTTATTCATTACATGGGATGTGTAAAGATTACCCCTCTTACGACGTGCCTACCATGCGGTTATGCCTCTAAGTCATGCCCCGACACGTGGGAGATATAGCCGCATCGTGGGTGTTACAAGTTGGTATCAGAGTGTTCCCCGACTTAGGAGTCCCCTGCTTGATTGAATCGCTGACGTTGTTGAGTCTAGAAGAAAATGTTTTGAGTCTTATTGGATTATATATATCGGAGAGTAGGATTCTTTTTACGCCTCAGTCCCTTCGTCTCTTTGGTGAGGCCTCCTGACGTAGAGTTTTGACTCTTCTCTCCTCAAATTTCACAAAAAAATAGGATCATGCGGGTATCTTGGAATCTTTCGATGGTTTTGTGATGAGAACATTGTTCTTGGTGCCTCCTGATATTTAGGGGTTGTGGCAGTGTCCCGGGGAGTTGATCTCCGAGGTGTTCTCGTCACAATTTTATCGTTGCAGTTCTGGAGTACCTGAGTTCGCCGACATCAAAAATCTCTTTTATGCAGTTGTTGGTGAGATAACCTCGACGGCACCCAGTACTGGGCGGGAGTTCGGGAGTATTGCCATAATTCGTATAACAGATGCTTTTCGAAGGTTGAGGTACATGATTTCCCAAGATTTCTTGGTTATGTGTTGAAGGATGGATACAGCTGGATGTAGGATTTGCTAGTTTTGGGTGAGATATTATGCTTCCCCTGTATCCCCAACACCTGATTGCATAACCAGAAAGTTTCAGGAGTTTATAAGTGGGAATTCAAGTATCACGTAGGATATCTTTCCATCAGACACATGATACGATATGGGATCTATCATATGTTTGTTCCGGCTTATTCTGCAAGCCAGTCCTTTGTTTTGTTTTGAGTTGTGGTATTCGAGTTGCTTCAATGTCAAATGTTGATTCCATACCTTTCCTAAGTGGTGTTCTCATACTTCTATGTGAATACTAATCCTTCATGATAATCGAGATTGTCATGTCAATTCTTTTCAACCGGCGTGTTTCTCTTCAAGTGGATCCGATCATTTCAACATTCGCAAGATCAACTCTAAGTATTCTCGATGGTGTTTGTTTAATCCGTCCCCAAGTTGCCTTTGTTTTCCCGCCCTCCCACCCTTTTCTTCGAGGACTCAGATAGCTTAATCAAGTATCCATTTTATTCATGCGAAGTCTCTTCATTCTTTTCAATCAATGTTCTTACCCGGTGGTTCTCTTGAAGATGCTCTACTAGTTCATCATTCCTCGTTCTCTTTCTTCTCTGGGGGATTCAACTCAAGCTTTGGTATTGATCATAGTCCTTTCATTTTCCCAATGTCTTCTCTTGCTGGTGCACCTCTTAATCTTGAACTTCTCGCTATTCATTTGTTTCGGAGTGCTGAAGATATCTCAGAAGATTGGTGTTTTCATTCCTACCCCGTTCAAGATATCTCGAGGTTGTTATCTCATTCAAGCCGTTTAATCCAATAGGTGCAATCTCCCTTTCAAGTAATCATTCAACGGTGTTTCTTTTGAGTGGGCCCTAACCCAGAGGTCTTTCCCAGGATCTTACCTGACTCTTCTAATCTTCCCGGAGTTACTCTCAAATTATTTTCCAGGTTTACCGTAAGAATGAATTATCATCAGTCATATGTATTTCTCCAAGATCTTATAACTCTTTTCATTATTGGCTCAACCTCTTCGCTTTTCATTCTCCCGGAGTATCTCAACAATTCATGGTGGTGTTTCTCATTGTCATTCTCAACACTTGAAGACCGCAGAAGATTTTTCTCTCAATCTTTCTCCATTCTCTTCAAGATTCGTGATTCTAGTTTGATGCCATCCTCTCATAATTACTTTCGACTGTGAGAATTCTTTTCACCCATACGGAGCAATTCCGGAGTCTTTTCAGTTTTGATTCATCCAAATCCCATCATCTCAGAATTATTCATTCCAGCTTTCAGCTCTCATTCTCTAAATCTTACCGAGGCATCATTCAAGTATTATCTAATCAGTTCGGGATCTCTTCGTTCACTTGTATATAAATTCTCTCAAGTATCTTCATTCATTTTCCAATTATTCCCAGTGATGCGTTTGTTTTCTTCGTTCGTTCTTTTAATCCTTATAGTGGTTCGTTCAAGAGTTCTCTTCCTTGGTTATCATATCAATTAATTCGTTGTTTCAATCCTACCGGTGGTTCGTTGAAGGCCTCTTCAAGTTTGCGCTATATCTATCTTAATCCTTTCTACGAGAATAAGTAGTATGCCAAATCCGTTGCTTCTCATCAATTTAAATTGGTGAAGGATACGCATAATGTAATTCTTATTGTTGTTTCATCCAAGTGATCTAGTCTCTTCTTTCCGGAGTTTGTTCATCATATCACATTCTTGGTTTCAATTGCTCATCTTTCTTTTCCGGAGTTCCAAGTTTTTTCCGCATTATCTCGTCACGAAGCTCCATCTAAATCATTACAAGGCTTCACCTTGTGTTTTCAACTTCTCTTTCTTTTTATCATCATTTTGTTACGGGAGTTCTTCATGGAGGCTCTACATCGTGGTTCCTCAAGGATTCCTTTCATTCTTCATTTGTCCTCAAGATTTCTCTCGGAGTTAAGATCCGCCAAGCTATACTCTCAAATGAACATGGTGCTCAACACATGTCTTGTTTCGAGGAGGTCAAGCATTCTTCATCTTGCATTCCGAAGTACAATTCTTTCTATCTTTCTATCTTATCTTTTGAGGTGGTGCTATATCTTTTCTTGACAATTTCCATTCTTGTTTCGCGATTCACGTGTTGCCAAGAATGAGGTATTTTTAAATCCATCAATCTCTTCATTGGAGCTATCTTGGGTTATGTTTCACCTAAAGCCTATCCTGAGGATGGTTGCGATTGTGTTGCTTATCAATGATCCAATCTTCTCCTTCCTATCTCGGTGAAGAAGTTTTTCATCTCTTCTTTATTCCTGATCAATCTTTATTTTCGGTGGCAGAACTTCACCTTAGTTTTGAGATGTTTTCCATAAGCCCACTACAAGATTATTCGTTTCGTTGTTGGTCTTTCCAACAACTCCGTTCAATCATTCTTTTTAAGGATGCTTTTCAAATTCAATTATGGTAGAAGATGTCATTTTCTTCTCAATTTTTCCTTTCCAATGATCCAACTTCTATTCTTTCGTTCCGGGGGCATTTTCATGTTGCCCTCTTCACTCATCATCTCATATTGTGAGGACCATGTTCTTTCCTTTGCTTATCCATTTAACCGGAGTGTTGTGTTTTCATTCGAGCTCTCTCATCTTATCAAGTTTTACCTCCCTTCTCAACCGGAGTGCTGTCTGAAATCTTTCTTACCCATTGTGCCATTCTTTCAATAGTTCCAGAGGCAGTGTATTGTGGATTTCATCAAGTATCCTCTCATCTTGTCAAGTTCATGTTGAATTCTTTCCATTTACGGTCGAAGTGCTGCCCAAATTATATCATTCTATTCCTTATCTATCTTGTTTTAACCGGAGTGTTGTGGCTAGCATTCCTCTTCTAACCAGAGTCTCATCCAAGTGCTTTCATTTTGCCAAGTTCACATTCTTTGCCTTCCATTTCTATCCAGAGTGTTGTCGTAATTGATCTTTATCGTTCCTTGTACATCTCGTTTCAACTGGAGTGATTGCATGTACTTCTTGCCCATTGCAACCCTTTTCTTATGTCTTTCAACCTACAAGGCTCTGGTAAGGTTCCTTGTTCCTCTTTTCTAACGGAATGTTTTCAACTTTGTTCATCTTCGTTGTATTCTTTCTTTCAATTTGTTCAACCTCGCAAGGTTGTTTGGTTTCACTCATTTGTCAAAGAAGCAACTTAGTTTTAGCTCTTCTCTTTCTCTTCCATTTTCTCTATGGTGCCATCCTAGATCTCGTGACGGGATCCTCTTGTAGTGGTGGAGTGTTGTGACGCCCCAAGACCGATGCACCAGGTGTCTTCCAGTAATTCGTTGTTGTTGCCTTGTCATCCTCTTGTGTGTTGCATTTTATCATGTCATCATGTGAATTGCATCATCATGTTTTCAAAACATTCATCCTTTTTGGTCTCCCCGTTCCTTCCGTTGTCCGTTCTGAGCCCAGACACACTTGCACGCGCCCGCGGCACATCCGAAATATTATTTTATAAGTGGCCGGAAAATGTTCTCGGAATGGGTTGAAAGTTGGCATGCGGTGTTGTTATAGTGTAGGTAGGCCGCCTGCCAAGTTTCATCACATTCGGAGTCCGTTTGACGCCCCAACGGATAACTATAGCGGCAGTATAGCCGGTCTTTTTGTCGGACGTTTTCGGTCTCTGGAAACCATGCCGGACTGCATCTCTCCCCTCTTCTCTCAGACCAACCCTCTCTCCATAGTCCACCTAGGCCCATGCCTACCCCTCTTTGTGCCGTGCATAGACCTCTCGTGCGCGTCCGAAACTTACCCGGACCCGGCCCGGAAAGTCGTCACCGCTGGATTCAGATCATCCCCAAACATCTACATTACATCACCGTTTTCTTATTTGGACTCCCTAGCCTTTTTTCCCTGACCGTCTGATTTTTATTGGAGGGACTAGATCGCCGCTAATATAACCCGAATGCTATGTATAATATAAGACCAAACCCTAGTCTAGGCAGTCCCATCCATCCAATCCCTCACCCGCCGCCGCCACTCTCAATGTTGGGATCCTCCCAGATCCCCTCCTCACCAACCCACGCACATCCAGCCACCTCCCTAGATCCACCAATCATCCACCCATATGGAGCCGTCAGATCAGCATCCAATGGCTCATGTGCCCCCAGTTCATCCGATCAAGCAGCCTCGAACCAGCCTCCCAGCAGCCGCGCTCGAGCGCTCCCGAGGCCGAGCTCCTCCAACCTCCAATGTCGTGCCACCCCGGCGAGCCTACCAGCCGGCGACCTCGACCTCAGGCCGGCCCGTCGCGCCACCTCTTCCTTCCCTTCCTCCTCTGGTTCATTTCCCTCTCACTCACCCCACCTCTCTCTCTCTCTCGCAGGTGGAGTCCGTGGCGCCCCATCCGAACCTCCACCACCGATGCCTCCTCTGCTGACTTGAACACCGCTGAATCAGGGCATCATTGTCCGCGCCGACGACCAAGCCACCGCCCCATTCCCGCTGTCCACTGCCCGCTCCTCGCCATGTCCGCCGCGGCATCCGATGTAGGTCCGATCGCCTCCTTTGTATTCTGCATCGAGCAGGAGGTCGACGCCCCTGCACCGAACCTGCTGCTGCTCTGCATCAGTCCGTCGTCCCGCGCCTGGACCTTCCCTACGGCCCAAGCTAGTCTCCGTTGGACCCGTCGCCAAGCGCCGCCGTGTCCCCATCATTTTCCATCCCTGCCGAACCTGCTGTCGTTCCTGTCGCCAAGTTCTTCGCCCACAACAGCGCACGCCGCGCCCGTTGACTGCTCGCTGATCGGCACCCTCCTTCGTGCATAGCACCGCTCGCCTCCGCCCAATTCCCCGCCACCAAGTCTAGCACAGCGCCGCCGCGAGCCGCCTCCTTCCTTGGATCCTCACCGCCCCGTCGCCCGGCTCGCCTCCTCTACTTCGTTCGAGCAGGGAGGACAATGCACGCTCGCTGCATTGACCGCTTCCACTCTAGGAGCTGGGCCACGTCCCCTCGGCCTGTTGACCACAAGTCCAGACCCCTTGGCCCAGATCCGAGGCCCAAAGTGAGCAGCCCCTCTCCACTTCCTCTCATGTACACTAGCGGGCCAACCAGATTCGGCCCAATGTGTTTTTTTCCTTGTCTGCGATTTTAGCAATTAATCCTGAGACTGCAATTTTTATAGAAAAGTCCTCCTAGTTCATGCATATCATGACTCAAAATTGGTGCATCAGATTAAAATGATTTATATATGAAAGTTGCTTAGAATCTGGTATAGTTTCATAATATCCAACTTTCATGCATGTTTAAAATTTTGTTTGTGTAATTTTTCCCATATGCCATGCTAAAATGATTTAATTCATAACTTAATAACCGTAGCTCCAAATTGAATAAACTTTATATGTAAATGGGGAAGAAAAATGCTTAGTTTAACATGGTGTACTTACTTTGCATGTTTAACAAGTTTGAAATATGGTTTAGGGTAGAACAGTACCAAATTCATAATATGCACATGAGGATTCTTTGGACTTGTTGCTTGTTGTTCCGGCCTCATTTAAACTTGCCTAGATAGGTAGTTTTCATATGCTTCACCTCTTGCCATGCTAACCAACAATTAATATCGTTGAGAATCTAAACGGGAGAGAACTAAATAATTGCTATGGTGTTTCATCAATATGCAACTCGTTGCATATTGAGCTCCACTTAACTTGTAGTGTTGCTTGTGCATTTTGCCATGCCATGCCGCTTTAAACCGGACATGCATCATACTTGGTTGTGCATCATGCCATGATTATGTGATGGTTGTTTACCATGTTGTTTGCTTCTCTCCGGTGTTGCTTCTTTGGGTTAGATTCGTCAACGTCGCGTTTGGGAGGATCCGTTTGACTACGTCCGTTTCTCTTCTGCATGGACTCGTTCTTCTTCCTTGCGGGATCTCAGGCAAGATGACCATACCCTCGAAATCACTTCTATCTTTGCTTGCTAGTTGCTCGCTCTATTGCTATGCCACGATACCTACTACTTGCTATAGCATGCCTCCCATGTTGCCATGTCAAGCCTCTAACCCACCTTTCCTAGAAAACCGTTGTTTGGCTATGTTACCACTTTTGCTTAGCCCCTCTTATAGCGTTGCTAGTTGCAGGTGAAGATTAAGTTTGTTCCTGGTTGGAACATGGATATGTTGGGATATCACAATATCTCTTATTTAATTAATGCATCTATATACTTGGTAAAAGGTGGAAGGCTCGGCCTTATGCCTGGTGTTTTGTTCCACTCTTGCCGCCCTAGTTTCCGTCATACCGGTGTTATGTTCCTTGATTTTGCGTCCCTTACGTGATTGGGTGTTATGGGAACCCCTTGACAGTTTGCTTTGAATAAAACTCCTCCAGCAAGGCCAACCTTGGTTTTACATTTTCCTAACAACCTATCACCTTCCCTTGGGTTCTGCAGACTCAAGGGTCATCTTTATTTTAACCCCCCCCCCCCCCCGGCCAGTGCTTGTCAAGTGTTGGTCCAAACCTGTCAGCCACTGGTGGCCACCAGGGGCAACTTTGGGTTGGCCTACCGGAATCTTGGACAATCCGATGTTGCCCTGAGAATGAGATATGTGCAGCTCCTATCGGGATGTCAGCGTATCAGGTAGTCTTGCTGGCCTTGTTTTACCATTGTCGAAATGTCTTGTAACCGGGATTCCGAGACTGATCGGGTCTTCCCAGGAGAAGGAATATCCTTCGTTTACCGTGAGAGCTTGTGATGGGCTAAGTTGGGACACCCCTACAGGGTTTTGAACTTTCAAAAGTTGTGCTCGCGGTTATGGGCAGATGGGAATTTGTTAATGTTCGGTTGTAGAGAATTTGACACTTAACTTAATTAAAATGAATCAACTGCGTGTATAGCTGTGATGGTCTCTTTTCGGTGGAGTCCGGGAAGAGAACATGGTCTCGTGTTATGCTTCAACGTAAGTAGCTTCAGGATCACTTCTTGATCACTATTAGCTTCTCGACCGTGCTTTGCTTCACTTCTCGCTCTCTTTTGCGTAACTTAGCCACCATATATGCTAGTGCATGTTGTAGCTCCACCCCACTACCCCTTTCTTACCTTAAGCTTAAATAATCTTGATCGTGAGGGTGTGAGATTGCTGAGTCCCCGTGACTCACAGATACTTCCAAACAGATGCAGGTGCAGGGGATGCTACCGAACTCAAGTGGGAGTTCGATGAGGATTCGGGCCGTTATTATGTTTCTTTTCCGGATGATCAGTAGAGGGGCCCAGTTGGGGTGATCGGGGATCTAGCATTTGGGGTTGTCTTTCTTTATTTTGGTTCCGTACTCGGACCTTGATTGTATTCTGGATGATGTATGATATATTTATGTATTGTGTGAAGTGGCGATTGTAAGATGACTCTTTATCCCTTTCTTATTCAGTACATGGGATGTGTAAAGATTACCCCTCTTGCGACGTGCCTACCATGCGGTTATGCATCTAAGTCGTGCCCCGACACATGGGAGATATAGCCGCATCATGGGTGTTACATTGGTTTGGTTAACTGTCTGATCTTCTGTTAGGAGTATGTTATATTGTGCAATGTGGTGCTCAGTTAATGTTTGGTTCATTTGTTGTGGTGTTTAGTTAACTGTTTGGTTCAATTCTACAATGCGATGTTCAATTGTTGTGGGTGCATTCTGTTATTGTATACCATGTGAGAAATAAATCGAATTTGGCTGTACTAAATAGATGAGAAACAAATACAATTGCTATATTTTCAAGTTGTTAAGCACGCTTGTTTTGGTTAACTGTCTGATCTTCTATTATGAGTATGTTATATTGTGCAATGTGGTGCTCAGTTAATGTTTGGTTCATTTGTTGTGGTGTTTAGTTAACTGTTTGGTTCAATTCTGCAATGCGATGCTCAATTGTTGTGGCTGCATTATATTATTATATACCATGTGAGAAATAATTTAAATTTGGCTGTACTAAATACATGAGAAACAAATATAATTGCTATATATCCAAGTTGTTAAGCATTCTGGGTTTGGTTAACTGTCTCATCTTCTATTAGGAGTATGTTATATTGTGCAATGTGGTGCTTAGTTAATGTTTGGTTCATTTGCTATGGTGTTTAGTTAATTGCACATGCATGGTCCATTGTCTAATAGCACATTATTGTGCAATTGCAGGAACCATGCTAATATTTAGGTTTTTAACAATTTGGTCTTGCACATGTAGGTCCTGCTATCAGAGGTTTTAACTCACTGTTCGACCCTTTTTCATATGGGGAAATGAGTTGTCCATGGATATCAATCGAGGTAAGAAACTCAAAAAGATTGTTAGGATAATGAAATTAGCGACAAAAAACAACAAGATCTTTGTATGCACAATGAAGAAGACATCAGTTCACTACAAGATGGTATTTACTATTATACCTTGCCTTTTTTATTCCTTTGCCCCATTTCCAATATAGAGAAGATATTTTAGCATATCCTTGTTTTCAGGCCTTTCCAAAGCAGTTCACTGATGATTACCTCTCAAACCACCTCTATGGTCAGGAGGCGAGGAAGGTTTTCATACAACACCCACGGTTCAATATTGAAATGTTTCTGAAGAGGACGAAGGACGGACCGTCAATCATCCACACGCACTGGCCTAAAGTTGCAAAGACCTTCATCATGAATGAAGGATCAATATTTGCCTTCCGCTTTAGCAGTTTTCCAGATGAGTTGCATCTGTCTATATACTATCTATGATGCTAATTTCAAAAGGTTCTACATGTTGCATGTGAAACTTGGTGATGGTGCAGTTGTGTAATGGGGTAGCTGAGTGCTGAAGCTATATCATGTTGTACTCTGATGTATTTCAATTATGAAATTCTGCTTCCTTAATATGGAAATGAAATATATTATGTGCTTAATATGAATGTCAATTAGATTAATAAATGGATTATTAATAATAGGGCAATTAGCCTGCTAAATGGGTTTTGCTATTGCAAATAGTTATTGAAAAAATACCATGGGCGATGACTTCATGCAACGCACACAGTTTCTAGGAATAAACCGTGTTGGATCAATGAACAATCACACACAACTTTCTCCTGAAAACTGTTTGCGTTAGGCCACCTTGCACAAACGTTTACCACATAAAAACTGTGTGTGATAGAAAACCTTTGACATGCAGTTTGTTCTACGGACCATGTGTGATGCATTCCATAACACAAACGATAAAATTGTTAATATCGTGTGCAATGGCAATGCTATCACAAAGGATTTAATGGGAAAAATTGTGTGTGATGTACCTGTGAATGGAAACGTTTTCCTTGGAGCGACTGTGTGGGATGTACATACGAACGGAAACGATTAGGGGGACTGATTGTGTGAGATGTACTTGCGACCGGAAACAATTTCACCTATATAATTGTATTTTTAGCTCTACTGTAAGTATTTCCGTATTTGAGCGCTCACCGGTCGCACACGAACTCACCGGTCGCACACATGGTATATCCCCGACGGTTTCTGGGTCATGTGGGAAGGACCCCCCTATCGCCGTCACTCAAGAGGCGACGGTTCCAAATGCCGTTGCGGAAAGGGGATAAAAATTGTTTGTATAGCACCAACGTGTACCAGTGATCGCGTGAGTGTTAGCTATCGTGAAAGACTAAAAGATGGTTGAGTATGTGGACTAGCTATTCAAAAGCTCTTACATTGACTCTTTCTGATATTATGATAAATTGCAATTGCTTCAATGACTGGGATCATAGTTTGTTAGTTTTCAACAAAGTTTATGATTCATACTTTATCTTGTTAATGAACTATTACTTTAGCATAAGAGATTATATGACATTATATGTTGATGTTCTAAAGATGATGATGATGCCCTCATGTCTATATTTTATTTTATCGACACCTCTATCTCTAAACATGTGGATATGTTTATCAATTTCGGCTTTCGCTTCAGGACAAGCGAGGTCTAAGCTTGGGGGGAGTTGATACATCCATTTTGCATCATGCTTTTATATTGATATTTATTGCATTATGGGATGTTATTACACATTATGGTACAATACTTATGCCTTTTCTCTCTTATTTTACAAGATTTACATGAAGAGGGAGAATGCCGGCAGCAGGAATTCTGGACCGGAAAGGAGCAAATCTAAGGGACCTATTCTGCACAACTTCAAAAATCGTGAAAAATTATGAATAATTGTTTTGGAATACATAAAAAATATTGGGTGAAGAAAATACCCGAGGGGACAAACCAGGTGGCCACAAGCCTTAGGGTGCGCCCTACCCCCTGGGCACGCCCCTAGGGCTTGTGTGCCCACTGGCAGGTCTCCGGTGCCCATCTTCTGCTATATGGAGGGTTTTGACCTAGAAAAAATCATAAGGAAGCTTTCAGGATGGAGAGCCGCCGTCTTGAGGTGGAACCTAGGTAGAAGCAATCTAGGGCTCCGGCGGAGCAGTTCTTCCGGCGGAACTTCCCTCTCGGAGGGGGAAATCGAACCCATCGACATCACCAACGATCCTCTCATCGTGAGGGAGTCAATCTCCATCAACATCTTCACCAACACCATCTCCTCTAAAACCCTAGTTCATCCCTGGTATCCGATCTTTGTCTCAAAACCTCAGATCGGTACCTGTGGGTTGCTAGTAGTGTTGATTACTCCTTGTAGTTGATGCTAGTTGGTTTGTTCTGTGGAAGATCATATGTGAAGTTCCTTAATGATATTCAATACCCCTCTGATTATTAACATGAATATGCTCTGCGAGTAGTTAATTTTGTTCTTCAGGACATGGGAGAAGTCTTGTTGTAAGTAATCATGTGAATTTGGTATTCGTTCGATATTTTGATGAGATGTATGTTGTCCTTCCTCTAGTGGTGTTATGTGAACGTCGACTACATGACACTTCACAATGATTTGGGCCTAGGGGAAGGCATTGGGCAGTAATAAGTAGATGATGGGTTGCTAGAGTGACAGAAGCTTAAACCCTAGTTTATGTGTTGCTTCCTAAGGGGCTAATTTGGATCCACATGTTTTCAGGCTATGGTTAGATTTATCTTAATTCTTCTTTAGTAGTTGCGGATGCTTGTGAGAGGGGTTAATCATAAGTGGGAAGCTTGTCCAAGTAAGGACATCACCCAAGCACCGGTCCACCCACATATCAAATTATCAAAGTAACGAACGCGAATCATATGAGCATGATGAAAACTGACTTGACAATAATTCCCATGGGTCCTCGGGGGCGCTTTGCTTTATATAAAAGTTTGTCCAAGCTTGTCCTTTGCTACACAAAGGATTGGGACACCTTGCTGAAACTTTGCTACATTTGTTACTTGTTACCTGTTATGAATTATCTTATCACACAACTATATGTTATCGATAATTTTAGTGCTTGCAAAGAATACCTTGCTGAAAACCGCTTGTCATTTCCTGCTGTTTGTCGTTCGGTTTGACACTCTTACTTACCGAAAGGACTACGATAGACCCCTAATACTTGTGGGTCATCAAGACTCTTTTCTGGCGCCATTGCCGGGGGGTGAAGAGCCTTTGGTGAGTGGAATTTGTTAAGGAAACATTTATATTACGTGTTGAAATTTACTGTGACTTGTCACTATGGAAAATAATCCTTTGAGGGGTTTGTTCAGGGTATCTTCACCCCGACTAGAAGAACAAAGAGTTGCTCCTCAATGTACTGAACCTACTGAAAATATTTATTATGAAATTCCTTCGGGTATGATAGGTAAACTGCTAGCTAATCCTTATGCAGGAGATGGACACCATCCTGATATGCATCTAATCTATGTGGAAGAACTTTGTGGATTATTTAAGCTTGCAAGTCTTCCTGAGGATGATGTCAAGAAGAAGCTCTTCCCATTATCTTTTAAGGGAAATACATTGACATGGTATAGGCTATGTGATGATATTCGATCTTGGAACTACAACCGATTGAAATTGGAATTTCATCAGAAGTTTTATCCTATGCATATGGTTCATCGTGATCGGAATTATATATATAATTTTTGGCCTCGTGAAGGAGATAGTATCGCTCAAGCTTGGGGGAGGCTTAAGTCAATGTTATATTCATGCCCCAATCATGAGCTCTCAAGAGATATTATTATTCAGAATTTTTATGCTCGGCTTTCTCATAATGATCAATCCATGGTTGATACTTCTTCTTGTTCTTTTATGAAGAATACTACTGAATTCAAGTGAGATTTATTAGAAAGAATTAAATGCAACTCTGAAGATTGGGAGCTCGATTAAGTTAAGGAGTCAGGTATAAACCTTAAGTTTGATTGTGGTTTAAATATCATCCTCCCATTGAAGTAAATGTAGTAGAACCTATTAAATTTGAAGAAGAAACTATTACTTATAATGTTGATCTAGTTATTCCTACTGCTTACATTGAGAAACCACCTTTTCCTGTTAGGATAAAAGAGCATGCTAAAGCTTCAGCTATGGTTCGTAAGAGTTATACTAGAACACCTACACCCCCTGAACAAATTAAAGTTGAAGTTATAGTTGCTATGGTTAAAGATCTCTTGGTCGATAATATTGATGGGCATGTTATTCATTTATGTGATGAAGCTGCCAGGATTACTAAACTTGATATTAAAGATAAACATAGACATGTTGTTGGCATGCCTGTTGTTTCTGTTAAAATTTGAGATCATTGTTAGCATGGCTTATGTGATGTGGGTGCTAGTGTGAGTGCAATAACTTTTACCTTATATAAAGAAATTATGAATGATATTGCACTTGCTGAGATAGAAGATATTGATGTTACTATTAAGCTTGCCAACAGAGATACTATGTCACCAATTGGGATTACTAGAGATGTTGAAGTCTTGTGTGGTAAAATAAAATACCCTACTGATTTTCTTGTTCTTGCTTCCCCACAAGATGACTTTTGTCCCATTATATTTGGTAGACCTTTCTTGAATACTGTTAATGTTAAGATAGACAGCGAGAAAGATATTGTTACTGTTGGTTTAGGGGATATGTCTCATGATTTTAATTTCTCTAAATTTCGTATACAACCCCATGATAAAGAATTTCCTAGTAAGGATGAAATTATTGGTCTTGCTTCTATTGTCGTGCCTCCTACTGGTCATTTAGAACAATATTGGATAGACGATGAAAATGATGTGTTTATGAATGAAAGAAGGGAAATAGATGAAATATTCTTTAATCAAGGACATATTTTGGAACACAATTTTCCTGTTGAAGTCCTTGGGGATCCTCCTCCACCCAAGGGTGATCCAGTGTTTGAGCTTAAACAATTACCTAATACTTTGAAATATGCTTATCTTGATGAAAAGAAGATATATCCTGTTATTATTAGTGCTAATCTTTCAGAGCATGAAGAAAAGAAATTATTGAAAACTCTGAAGAAGCACCGTGCCACTATTGGATATACTCTTGATGATCTTAAGGGCATTAGTCCCACTCTATGTCAGCACAAAATTAATTTGGAGCACGATGCTAAACCAGTTGTTGATCACCAACGATAGTTAAATCCTAAGATGAAAGAAGTGGTAAGAAATGAAATACTAAAGCATTTGGAGGCAGGTATAATTTATCCTATTGCTAATAGTAGATGGGTAAGTCCCGCTCATTGTGTCCCTAAGAAGGGAGGTATTACTGTTGTTCCTAATGATAAGAATGAATTGATTCCACAAAGAATTGTTACAGGTTATAGAATGGTATTTGATTTTCGCAAACTAAACAAAGATACTAGAAAAGATCATTACCACCTACCTTTTATTGATCAAATGCTAGAAAAACTATCCAAACATACACATTTTTGCTCTCTAGATGGTTATTCTAGTTTTTATCAAATACCTGTGTCAAAAGATGATCGGGAAAAGACCAATTTTACTTGCCCTTTCGGTGCCTTTGCTTATAGACGCATGCCTTTTGGTTTATGCAATGCACCTACTACTTTTCGAAGACGTATGACTGCTATATTCTTGGCTTTTGTAAAAATATTGTTGAGGTTTCCATGGATGATTTCTCCGTTTACGGAACTTCTATTGATGATTGCTTCAGCAACCTTGATCGAGTTTTGCAGAGATGTGAAGAAACTAATCTTGTCTTGAATTGGGAGAAGTGCCACTTTATGGTTGTGATGCCCTCGATTCAATTGTACACTAATCATGCCTGCAAATGTGTACGATCAAGATCAGGGACTCACGAGAAGATATCCTAACACAACTCTAAAAGTAAATTAAGTCATACAAACATCATATTACAAGCCCGGGGCCTTAAGGGCTCGAATACAAGTGCTCGAACATAAACAAGTCAGTGGAAGCATCAATATCTGAGTACAGAGATAAGTTAAACAAGTGGCCATAAGATGGCTAGCACAAACTAGGAAACAAATCGAAAGAGGCGCATGCCTCCTTCCTGGGATCCTCCTAAACTACTCCTGGTCGTTGTCGGCAGCCTGCACATAGTAGTAGGCACTTTCGGTGTAGTAGGAGTTGTCATTGGTAGCGTCTGGCTCCTGGGCTCCATCATCTGGTTGTGACGACCGAGAAGAAAGGAAAGTGGGAAAAGAGGGAGCAAGGCAACCATGAATACTCATCCAAAGTACTCACAAGCAAGGATCTACACTACATATGCATTGGTATCAATGAAATGGGTTGTATTTGTGGAATGAACTGCAGAATGCCAGAACAAGAGGGGGGTAGCTAGTCCTATCGAAGACTACACTTCTGGCAGCCTCCATCTTGAAGCATATAGAAGAGAGTAGATGGTAAGTTAACCAAGTAGCATCGTATAGTATAATCCTACCCGGCGATCCTCTCCTCGTTGTCCTGTGAGATAGTGATCACCAGGTTGTATCTGGTACTTGAAAGGGTGTGCTTTATTAAGTATCTGGTTCTTAAGGTCATAAGGTCAAGGTACAACTCTGGGTCATCCTTTTACCGAGGGACACGGCTATTTAAATAGATAATGTTCCATGCAGGGGTGCACCACATTACCCAACACACTCAATCCCTCTGTCCAGGCACACTTTCCTGGGTCATGTACGGCCTCGGAACATCAACACATCGCAGCCCTACCTAGGCACAACAGAGAGGTCAGCACGCGGGTCTAAATCCTATGCGCAGGGGTCTGGGCCCATCGCCTGTTGCACACCTGCACGTTGTGAACGCGGCCGGGAGCATACCTAGCAACCTCCATTACAAAGGAAGTTGTGTTACGCGGCCAACTCGGTGCGCGCCCCTTAGTCGCTGATGTCAAGAAGGGTTCGGCTGATACCACGACGTCGAGTGCCCATAAATGTTACTACGTAGTTGGTTAGTGCGTATAGGCTAGTTGCCAGACTTAGATCAAATACCAAGATCTCGTTATGCCTGTTATTTTGAAGTAACCGTGGGTGCCGACCAGGGCCAGGCCCACCTCTTACCTAGGTGGTCTCAACCTGCCCTGTCGCACTGCCACAAAATCCACCCAGAGGGTCGTTGGGACAAATGTCCTTTCAGCCCCCAATCCGTGAATCACTCACCGGTACTCTACGAGTCGACCCGTCTTTAGTCATCACATGTATCATGTATAAGATATATAGTATATACCCGTGATCATCTCCCTAGTGATCATGACTCGATAGTATAGCATGACAGACGGACCAGAATGTAGGGCCACTGATGGAATACTAGCATCCTATACTAAGCATATATGATTGCAGGTAAGGGTAACAATTGTAGCAACAGTGACATGCTATGCAGTAGAATAGGATTGACCGAAAGCAGTAATATGCTACACTACTCTAATGCAAGCAGTAGAGAGAACGAATAGGCGATATCAGGTGGATCAGGGGGGGGGGGGGCTTGCCTGGTTGCTCTAGAAAGGAGGGGTCGTCGTCGATGTAGTCGATTACGGGGGTATTAGTACCAATCTCAGGGTCAACCGAAAAGAAGTAACAGAGGGGGAACACAATAAATATCGAAGCAATCAAAGCAACACAAAGCATAACATGGCAATACGCAGTGCTAGAGGTGACCTAACGCCGTGCTAGGTGATACCGGCAAAGGGGGGAAACATCCGGGAAAGTATTCCCAGTGTTTCGCGTTTTCGGGCAGATGAAACGGAGGTGGATTGTTGCATGTTCGCTATGCTAGGGACATGTGGTGAACGGACGAACTACGTATTTGGATTCGTCTCATCAATCTGAGCAACTTCCATGCATAAAGTATTTTCATCTGAGTTACAGTTTATCTTCTATTAATTTTCAAAGTTTTAAATGATTTTCTGAATTTCTAGAATTATTCAATTAGAATTTTAATCCCTAAATACTTTTGTTACTAGGGTGTTGGCTAGTCTATGTGTATGACCTGTGGGGTCCAGGGGGCTGAGTCAGCATGTACGACCAGCAGTTGACAAGTCAATGTTGACTGGTCAACAGGGTCAGTGGGGCCGACATGTCATTGACTGCATGAGCCCAGTCTGCAAATTGAGTGGTCGAACTAGTCAACAGTACACATGGGACCCGCTTGTCAGTATCTCGCGTTTTAATTAGGGGGTTGTTTTTAACGGTGGGTCCAAGATGTCAGCGACCCATTTTAGTTAACACAGCTTTGTCCATTTTAATTAACTCGCGAGGTAGGACCCAGAGGTCAGTAGTTCATTAGCGGGCGCATTAGTGGTTAACGCGAGGTAGGACCCAGAGGTCAGTAGTTCATTAGCGGGCGCATTAGTGGTTAACGACGGTCCTGATGCACGGGGTCCACCTGGCGGTGACCCACCTGCGTTCGAGCGCGCTGGCGACTACTGCTGAAATGGCTGTGGGGCTCAGGTTTGGGTCTCTGGCGACCAAAATGGGCGGCGGAGTGGTGCGTTCGAACGAGGGCAGCGCCGCGAGTCGTTTGGCACAAATAGGAGCTGACGGAGTGCTCGGAGTTGACCGAAGCATCAACGGCAACGGCGCCCGGAACAAGTAGCTCAATGGAATCGAGCATAGGGGGCATGGTACAAAGAGCCGCGGGCGTTGTGGCCGGCAGCGGGCTTCTGCAGGCGGGCGCGGGCAATGATGTAAGGAGCGGGAGGGGCCGGAGCGGAGCGAGGCCAGCGCGCGGCAGCAACAAGAGCTGGCCACGGCAAGCGACCAAGGTCGTGGCCGGGGTGCGTGCGCGCGGCGGCGAGGCGTGTAGGGGATGCGGGGTGTGGCCGGCGCCGAGGTGAGCAGCAGGGACAGCGAGCACGGCTGCGGCGATGCACAGGGGCGAACGAGGATGAGGGGGAGAGGAGGTCGAGGTTCCTCATGTGCGATGGAGGGGTGAGGGGCGGCGTGGCTCGAAGGCGCCGTCGGGGAGGAGGTCGAGGACGGGGAGGCGACGCCGACGGTGAGGGCGGCGGGGTCGGAGCAGCGGCGACGATGGGTGGCGTTGGGGTGGGGCAGATCCGAGGGAGTGAGGAGGGGCGAGGACGTCTTGCAGGGCTGGCGATCAGTGGTCGACGGGTGACGGGGGCGGGGAGGGGCGAGGACGTCCCGCGGGGCAGCGTCGACAAGGTCCTCAGGCGGCGACGGGATCAGGGCGGGGAGGGCGACAGGGGTTGCCCGATCCCGATCCAGGCAGGGGGAGGAGAGCGAGGGGAGGAGTGGTGGTCGTGGGGCTAGGGTTCGGTGCCCCCAGGAGGTCTAGGCCACGGGCTGGGCCGGCCAGTTGTTGGCCTGGTTGCCAGCTGGGCTATGGCCCAGCAGCGGGGTTTATTTTTATTTCTTTTGGTTTTTGTTTATTTGTGTTTTCTTTTCCCTTTTACTTATTTTCCTTTTTTGTTTTACCTTAGTTTTTGATTTATTATAGTCTTGTAAAATACTATATTTAACACCTAAATTAGTGTAATGGTCTAGCCCTCTGCCTCAAAAAGGTTGGGCCCCCAAACAAAACAGTTTAACAATTTAGTATTTATAAAAGGCACTAATTTAATTGTTATAGCCAATGTTGTAGTTAGTTTGGAGCATTTACATATTTTATACAAATGTGGCTTCATCGCCAAAATTACCTACGCATTATATGTGACCTCTCGAACATTTTAGTTTTAGTTTTTGAAAAACTTTTGATGTTTGCCTTTATTTGAAATTTGAATTTGGACCGGTTCTCAACTAACGTGAGATTACCAACAAGGATCATGGTGACATGGCACCATTAGCAGGGTATTACTTTTGCTTAAATATCCGAGCGTCACAATTCTCCGCCACTACAAGAAATCTCGTCCCAAGATTTAAGAGGGGGAGTGAGGGGGAAGGGATTTGGTTACAAAATTCTAACGAGCATTCTCAATCTTGGTTGCTCTTCTCGAAGTGGTTGATCCATTATGTTGATGTCTTCATTTCTCCGCTTCAGGTCATCATGATGTAGTACGCATCCTTTCTTCGGGATCTTCATCGTACTTATGGAAAGGATAAGGGGTAGCTACGAAAGGACGGACCTCTACAAGGTTGCTTATCTGGTAGATAATATCGGGGAAGGTGGAGGAAAGTAACTCTCGAATTAAAATTTAAGAAATTATCGAGAGCAAATTAAGAAGGTGCAAGATAGAAGTTTCAAGTGCATAGGCAATTATTCGACGCCTGTAACAGGGCATGAAAAGGGTTTAAAGCAGCGGGAATAAGTATTGTGTCTGATACCAGAATAGATCATCGCTAGGAAGGTGACCCACGTATTACATACGGTGTCAAACACGAGGAATAACTATGGCAAACAGGGGTGTACAAGAGAGTCAGGTTTTGACCCTGTGGAACTATGGGTTATGGGCTCACCATGTGGTTTTTAAAAGTAGAAAGAGCGGTGACATATTGCATGGTTAAAATAGCAAGGTATGTCAGAGGATAGCTTGTCAGTTATGTTGGCAACAACGTTGGTACCAAGGGCGAGGGACGAAGAGAACCATTTTCCTGCTCGTTGAACGAGGCGGACCAATAGGCAAAGTTCTCATCCATCGGTGCTTACTCGAATGTCATTAACAATAGAAACATGGTCTTGCTGACATAAGTGTACACCGAGGTGTTTACATAAGCAGGAGAATATTACTGCTTAGATCGTATACAAATCACAAGAAAGGTTAAACCAAACAATGGAAAGGAAAAATATGATTATCAGATTATACAGAACAATGGAAAGGAAAATGTGTTTAAACACATATTTCAAGGGTATATCCTTCCCAAGGACAAGCAGAGCATGACACCCGTGGCAGGATATAATGTAGAAAACCCTTTAGGTAAGGGTGGGGATTTCATGACATTACCCATGCAACGGTGTTTGGATAATTGAGCAAGAAACATTTAGCATTGGGCTTCAAATGTTCTTGTTGAAAGTTGGAGTACCACAGACATGTTTCGAGATAGCATTGACATGGTCTTCAGCCAAAGGTCGGACTTTGGATACTCAAAGGATTCATCAGGAACAACTTATAGAATAAGTCTTACAATTTCCTCATGGAAGAATGGTTAACCTTGCTAAAAAGGAAGAACCATAACAATAGGTCCTTCGGCCAGGTGTGCTAGGTGTGACATCACCTTATCGGGCTATATAAATACCAATGTTATGACTCTTGGAAGATATTCAAACCACCATATTTGACCAAGATTCAGATCTGCTTGGCGTTAGGATACATCACACTCAAAATGCCTGTGAAGAAAAGCTGCAACACAAATTGACGAGACGACATTGTAAGCTTCTCGGGAAATGAACTATGGAAGCAAGTTCTGAATCATGCGTTCATCATTAAACCAAGGAGATGATGAGGAGGTGGCTGATGGAATCAACGACAATTCATCGATGTTTCCAAAAATATGGATTTCCACAATTATGTGAACAAGGAGATAACATTTGACAGCTCAAATGATATAGTGATGCATGCTCGAGGAGAACATCCACGAGTAAACATTGGTTGAAAGGTGCACCCGAGATATGGGCTTAGGTAGCATGATCAATGTTAGTATGGTGATTTGATAATCAATACAATAAGAATGAAACTATCGTTCAGTATCTTACAAGAATAAGGTTGCTAGTAATTTTGAATTTTATTCATCACGGTCCAGTCGTCGGTATTCCGGTTGGAAATAACACAGGGACCAAGAGATGAATGTAGATGGCGAGATGTATTAATTGTATCAAGAATTCTTAAGAGGTGGTGAAATTCTCACAACATTCTTGATATATAAGATGGTATTACTTCAAGGTAGGACATAAGATAAGCTGGATAGCCAGGAACTCAAGGTACAGCCACAACACAAACATGTTTGTTTTGGAAAGAAGGCAAGGAAGTAGTCGATGACAACACAAATTACCAAGGGACAAGGATGGTATTTCCCAAGAAGAATTCAATAGATATCTTGGAAGAGCTCAGAACGTTGATGATGATCACGACACATTTGTCGAGAGATTTCAAGATGTAATCGATCGGCGATGACATCAAGTCAAAGGAATGGTGAAGCGAAAGGTTATTGGAACCAAGGGTATGACACAAACTCGAAACCAAGCTCGCTATTCAAGGAGAAATGACATGATGAGGAAGATCAACGTAAGCTTAGCTCACCGTTGAAAATTATGCTCCGGGAATAAGGACCAGGTAGCACAATTAAAATTAGCACTATGATGATAGCCGACCAGGCTAGGATTGACATGCTTGAGTTCCAACCCGTAAGCAATGACGATTAATAGGAGTTGTTGAATCGTAGTACGGACTCAAATTTGTTATCGGTGTCCTTGAGTGGTTAACAACTCATAACCCAGGAAAAATTGGAAGCAGTGAGAATAATACTTGATGAAGAACTCATAAGAAGTTATGTAGTTCTTGATATTATCGAGGTACCAGAGGGTAATTCTCGATGGTAGGGCAGAATATACGTTAGAATGGTGTATTGATATGCAGAAGACAAGTGCCTTTACTTGACTGAGAAATCAAATCCAAGGAGAACAATATGGTCGGAACCACATTTGTAAATGATCAAACCACAGAAGATGAACTCATAACAAGGGGATAATTATTTTAAGAGAAGCTTCCATGATAAGGTATACATCATGCCCATGGGCATGAACACAGGGTTCAAGGTCGACTCCCACTTGTTCAACGCATAACCTTTCATTTACTTCTCATTGGGAAGAAGTTGTAGTATTGAGATTTTATCTGGCAAAACACCAGAAGAATATGACATGTGAAAAACTCTCGGATTCCCTTAGATTAAGGAAAGCATAGTTTCAACCCATCGGGGCATCTTAGAAACATATATACCACAACTGTAGAGGTAAATAACTCAAGATCAGAAGCAGAGCATGGTTGACTAAATCAGGGGATACAATTTTCCCAAAGGCATTAAGTATCGGGGAAGAACGCACAGTGATTTGAATGTGAAGGACAATGTTGGATAATAATCCCACAAAGGATCTGGCGGTCCTCAACGGAGCTGATGTGTGTATCGGTACTTAACAGAGGAAGAATAATGTGAAAACATCGGATAATAAAAACAACTAAACAATTTGATGCTTAAATACCAAGAACTATTGATTTCCAAATCAAAAGACCAGAAGTAGACGCTCTAATCAAATAGTAGTAAGCTGAATATAATTAGATGGGAAATCAACAAGGTTTGAGTTACCGATAACCACCACCTGTCTGGAATGACGTCGGTGCTAAAAGGATGAATTTTAGTTTCGACTAATGATTGAGAGAATTCACAAACATATTGAATCAATAGGATCAAAATGATGCTGTCAAGGATACTTGTGAATAATGCTAGACCTATGGGAAGTATCCATAATGGAAGCAGAGAAGTATTTGTAGAGCAATAGTTTGAAGATGATTCTCGAAAGATCAGATGGTACTTCAAAGTATCATACGAAACATATGAACAACTTGGGATGGATGAATACTCGATAAGTGCGAGGAATTATTTGCAGGGGTATTCCTGCGGTAAAGAACTACAAGGCAGTAAGCACAAGATATTCTCGGATCAATAGGGAGAATTTCGGGGTATCTTGTAATAACAAGATCAACTAGGAATAAAATTAGGAACCACAAGTGTATGTATTTATCCATAGGGATATTTTGATGGTAGAGAATTGAAAAAGCAACGGGCACAAAGTCTCGATAGAACATTGGAGAGTATCCTCGAAATCCTTCGGTGTACCAAGTAATCATCTGGAGTAAGGGGCTCTCCGGGTGGAAGTAGTTATGAAAACCTAGAGTCGGCATTAGTAAAATCATTTAAACCGAATAGAAGAGAGATCAGAGTCCCAGAGTATAGGTCAAGGAATAAAAGATCCTAATACCACCCAATGGCGACGTGGGCCCGTAAGGCACAGGACAATGTTAGTAAAATTTTGTAATGTCTAGACTCGACTTCGACCAAGGAGTGTGGACGGGGGAATCCTACAGGCAGTCAGCTCAGATACCAACTTGTGAAGCCCCCAATTCAATCTTACACTAATCATGCATGCAAATGTGTACGATCAAGATCAGGTACTCATGGTAAGATATCACACGCAACTCTAAAAGTAAATTAAGTCATACAAGCATCATATTACAAGCCAGGGGCCTTGAGGGATCGAATACAAGTGCTCGAACATAAACGAGTCAGCGGAAGCATCAATTTCTGAGTACGGACATAAGTTAAACAAGTTGCCATAAGATGGCTAGCACAAACTGGGAAACAGATCGAAAGAGGCGCATGCCTCCTGCCTGGGATCCTCCTAAACTACTACTGGTCGTCGTCGGCAGCCTACATGTAGTAGTAGGCACCTCCGGTGTAGTAGGAGTCGTCATCGGTGGCGGATGGCTCCTGGGCTCCATCATCTGGTTGGAACGACCGAGAAGAAAGGAAAGTGGGAAAAGAGGGAGCAAAGCAGCCATAGTACACATCCAAAGTACTCGCAAGCAAGGATCTATACTACATATGCATTGGTATCAATGAAATGGGTAGTATCTGTGTAGTGAACTGTAGAATGCCAGAATAAGAGGGGGATAGCTAGTCCTACCAAAGACTACACTTCTGGCAGCCTCCATCTTGAAGCATATAGAAGAGAGTAGATGGTAAGTTCACCAAGTAGCATCGTATAGCATAATCCTACCCGGCAATCCTCTCCTCGTCGCCCTGTGAGAGAGTAATCACCAGGTTGTATCTCGCACTTGAAAGGGTGTGTTTTTTTAAGTATCCAGTTCTAGTTGTCATAAGTTCAAGGTACAACTCCGGGTCATCCTTTTACCGAGGGACATGACTATTCGAATAGACAAACTTCCCTGCAAGGGTGCACCACATTACCCAACACGCTCGATCCCTCTGGCCGGGCACACTTTCTTGGGTCATGTCCGGCCTCGGAAGATCAACACGTCACAGCCCTACCTAGGCACAACAGAGAGGTCAGCACGCCGGTCTAAATCCTATGCATGCAGGGGCTGGGCCCATCTCCCGTTGCACACCTGCACGTTGTGAACGCAGCTGGTGAGCAGACCTAGCAACCTCCATTACAAAGGAAGTTGCGCTACGCGGTCCAACCCAGCGCACACCGCTCAGCACAGACGTCAAGAAGGCTTCGGCTGATACCATGACGTCGAGTGCCCATAACTATTCACGTGTAGTCGGTTAGTGTGTATAGGCCAGTGGCCAGACTCAGATCAAATACCAAGATCTCGTTAAGCATGTTATTTTGAAGTAACCGCATACGCCGACCAGGGCCAGGCCCACCTCGCATGTAGGTGGTCTCAACCTACCATGTCACTCTGCCATAAAGATCCATCCAAAGGGCCATCAGGACAAATGTCCTTTCAACCCCCAATCCATGAATCACTCGCGGGTACTCTACGAGTCGACCCGTCTTTAGTCACCACATGTATCATGTATAAGATACATAGTATATACTCGTGATCACCTCCCTAGTGATCACGGCCCGATGGAATACTATATATAAGATACATAGTATAAGATACATGTATCATGGCAGACGGACAAGAATGTAGGGCCACTGATGGAATACTAGCATCCTATACTAAGCATATAGGATTGTAGGTAAGGGTAACAATTGTACAAACAATGACAGGCTTTGAAGCAGAATAGGATTAACCAAAAGTAGTATACAGAAGGAATAGGCGATATCAGGTTGATAAAGGGGGGGGGCTTGCCTGGTTGCTCTAGCTAGGAGCGATCATCATCGATGTAGTCGATCATGAGGGTATCAACAGCGATCTCGGGGTCTACTGGAAAGAAGTAATGGTGGTGGAACACAATAAATAACGGAGCAATCAAAGCAACACAAAGTATAACATGGCAATACGCGATGCTAGAGGTGACCTGGCGCAGTACTAGGTGATACCGGCAAAGGGGGGAAACATCCAGGAAAGTATTCCCGGTGTTTCGCGTTTTTGGGCAGATGAACCGGAGGTGGATTGTTGCATCTTTGCTATGCTAAGGATGTGTATAAAGTATTCAGATTCGTCTCGTCGTTCTGAGCAACTTTCATGTATAAAGTATTTTCATCCGAGTTACGGTTTATCTTCTATTAATTTCAAAAAAGTTTTAAATCATTTTCTGAATTCCTGGAATTATTCAATTAGAATTTTAATCCCTAAATACTTTTGTTACTAGGGTATTGGCCAGTCTTTGTGTATGACCTGTGGGGTCCAGGGGGCTGAGTCAGCATGTACGGTCAGCAGTTGACCAGTCAATGTTGACTGGTCAACAGGGTCAGTGGGGCCCACATGTCATTGACTGCATCAGTCCAGTCTGCAAATTGACTGGTCAAACTAGTCGATAATACATCTGGGACCCGCTTGTCAATGTCTCTGTTTCAATTAGGGGGTTGTTTTTAACGGTGGGTCCAAGATGTCAGTGACCCATTTTATTTAACATAGCTTAGTCCATTCTAATTAACTAGCAAGGTGGGACCCAGAGGTCAATTGTTCATTACCGGGCGCATCAGTTGTTAACGACGGTCCTGATGCGCAGGGTCCACCTGGCGGTGACCCACCTACGTTCCAGCGCGGTGGCGACGACTGCCGAAATGGTTGTGGGGCTCGGGTTTGGGTCTCTGGCAATGAAAATGGGCGGCGGAGTGGTGCGTTCGAACGAGGGTAGCACCACGAGTCATTTGGCGCAAACAGGAGCTGCTGGAGTGCCCGGAGTTGACTAGAGCATCGACAACAATGGCAGCCGGAACAAGTAGCTCAATGGAATCGAGCATAGGGGGCATGCTACAAAGAGCGGCGAGACCAATGGCCGGCAGCGGGCTTCTACAGGCGGGCGCGGCCAATGATGCGAGAAGTGGAAGGGGCCAGAGCGGGGCGAGGCCAGCGCGCGGCAGTAGTAGGAGCTGGCCTCGACGGGCGACCAAGGCCGTGGCCAGGGTGCCGAGTGTAGTGCTTCCGCTTGTGCACGGGCATAGCCGCTCCTCGGCAGTGTCGACAGCCAGCGCGAAGCATGGTGCTTCTAATGGGACGTGGGAGGGGGACTCCCTACTGTGGAGAGCCTCCGGGGCATGTACAGCCCTGCCCTGACACGTGGCTTGCACGGCAGGGCTAGACGAGGTTTATCTAGGCCCTCGTGAGCCAGTGCGGGACTCACGAGGTCCTACCTCAAGGCAGGTTGTGCCTGGTCTTGGTTCTTGTTCCCTGTGTTGGTCCTGTGAGGTGATTAGACATCTTGCGCCGAATGAATCTCTTGAGGTTCTTGCGTGAGAAAGATAAGCACCAATGGCACCAGGAGGTGATGTGAACGGGGTCGGCCCGCCAGACGTAGCTCAGCCGCTGGATTTATCGATGCTGTTGGGACGGGCCCGAGCACAGACGCCGTGCTTTGCTAACTCATGTGAAGGGTCCTGAAGAAAGACGACCAGCGCACGGCTCCCATGGCGGGTGACAATCAAGCAGGTGATAGTCATAGATAGATTAAGCATGAAAGGCAACCTAGCTCAGGTAAATGCAGGGAAGATGCATGCCACTGGGTCAGGCCCGAGTGGCTTGGGGATGATGCAGCCCGAGGGGCGCCCCCAACAAGGTAAGCTAAAGACATAAAAAAGGAAAGATACATGCCACAGGGACGGACGAACGTGGCCTGGAAATGATGCAGCCCTGGGGGCGCTCCCAGCTGAATGAACTTGGAAAATGTCACCTGGTTCTGTTGATGAAAGAGAGTTGGCGAAGGGGCTAATCCTCATGAGCCACCGGGGCCCTGAGCCTCGGGAGGCTTTGGGGGTCCATGGGGTTCCTTCAGGACCGTCTTCATCTCCGTTAACATAGCGTGGTGCCTGGCATCCTAAGCCGCCAATATGCTCTGCAGGTTGCGCTGATAGGTGGTCACCACGCTCGACAGGCCAAAAGGCATGCGAACATAGCTGTGAGGTGGGCCCTCGCAGCGTCCCACGCGCGAAGGAACGAAAAGCTCCTGAGAGGTGGCTCGGTTGAGGCCTGGGACATCGATGTAGACACGCAACCCGGCATCCTCGCCTGGATGGGGAGTTGCGCCTGGTGAGCGGCGGCTGCCGCGCATGGCCCTTGCGTCTTGCATTTCCAAAGTGGTCTTGGTGATGAAATCCTGAACGGTGGGCACTCCTTGCCCTTTGTTCTCCCGAGGGCTTCCCTGGTGATGTTGGCAAAGTCCGAGGCCCTCCAAAAGAGAGCCCCCGAGCCCTGCCCGAGAGGGGCGCTGGGCGCGCTTTCCTATGCGATGGAGGGAGGCTCCCTAGGCGCGGGCGCCGATCCTGACGAGGCGCCGCTTGCCCGAGGCCCTTCATGGCACAACTGCTTTTTCTTCTTGGGGGTGGCCTCAGGAGGGCGCTCGCCCTGGCTGTCAGGCTCGTCGATTGCTGCAACTTGGAAGGCACGCTCAAGGGAGCACACCGCGTCTCTTTCCTTGCATGGGACTGTGATGATTCCGCCGCTTCCCAACATCTTGAGGACATTGTAGCCGTGATGGGTCACCGCCATAAACTTGGCCAGGGCTGGATACCAGAGGATGGTGTTGCATGGCAGGCGGATGTAGGTGACGTCGAAGTCGATGAGTTCGGTGCGGTAGTTGTTGCGTTCTCCGAAGTTAACGGGGAGGCGGAACTGCTCGATCAGGGTAGTAGTGCCCTCGGTCACTCCTGAGAAAGGCTTGGTAGGCTGAAGCTGGTCATATGTCGAATGTGTCGAAGGACAGGACATTGAGCCATGCGCCGTCGTTGATGAGGGTCTTGGTAACTTGCACATTGCTGATGACTGGTGAACAGAGCATTGGGAGGATGCCTGCAGTAGCCACACACTCGAGCTGATCTGCCGAACTGAACGTGATGGGGCACCTGGACCATCTGAGCGGGTGTGTGGCCTCGAGCTTGGGGAGTAGTGCAGTCACTTCGCGAGCAAACTGTTTGAAGATACGCTACGAGGCTGGGGCTTGAGCTCCACCCAAGATGCAAGCGATAGCGCGCGGCTCCTGGAAGCCCCCAGCCCCCTCGTCTTGGTGGTGGTCGTCATTCCTTCAGGGTGGTGGCGGTAGTGGAGGAAGGCCAGCGTTGCCTTGAGGATGATCCTCACAAGGCTGATCCCTCCAGTCACCCTCGCAAGGTTGATCCTGCTAGCGGTCCTCACGAGGCTGGTCATGCCACTCCTGGCGCGGGCCACGGTCGTCCTAGCATCCGCCACCACGTCCTCCTCCTCGGCCGTAGCCCCGGTCGCTGCGCTCGGGGCGTCGACTGAAGCGTCGTTCTCAAATGGCTCTGAGCTCTTGACAGTTGCTGGTGTTGTGGGTATGCAGGTTATGGAAGGCGCAGAACGGTTGACTGCTCTTGGATGACTCGGGAAGATCTGGGCTGCGCTTGGTGTCTAGCTCCGCCGCGAGCACGACCACTCCTTTGCGCTTCACGTCCTTGGCCTTGGCTTTCTTCTCCTCCGGGTCCGCAGCAGGGTGCTCGAGGAGGGAGAGGCGCCCCTCCTCAGCTCTTGCACACTTTGTCGCGATGTTGAACAACACCAAGGCCGTGCACAACTCCTCATGGATGGTGAGCTTCTCCTTCATCTTGACATTGCGGACGGCATCGGAGAACGCTGAGATGATGGCCTCGTCGGTCACCTTGGGGACTTGATTAGCGCGCTGTTGAAGCACTGGATGTACTTCTGTAGGGTCTCTCCTGGTTGTTGCTTGATGCGGCGCTGGTCACCCGCGACCGGGGGGTGGTCGCGAGTGCCCTGGAAGTGGGCGATGAAGCGGTTGCGCATCTCGTCCCAGGAGGAAATCGAGCCTGGAGGCAGGTTCAAGAGCCAGGAGCGGGCACCATCTTTGAGAGCCATGGGAAACCAGTTTGCCATGACTTTCTCGTCGCCGTTGGCCGCCTCGATGCTCAGCTCATAGAGTTGTAGGAACTCCGCGGGGTCGGAGGTGCCGTCGTAGCGAGGAGGCAGATCTGGCTTGAACTTGCCCGGCCAGGCGACGCTACGCAACTCGGGGGTGAAGGCGCGGCAGCCGGCCGTGGTTACCAGGGCCCTACTTGGAGGTGGAACTTGGTCTTGGCGCCCGCGCGCCGCTATGGCAAGCGGCGTGGGGCCTTGCCACAGCAAACGATCCTGGCATGGCGGTGCAAGGATTGGCGGAGCGTTCCCTTGTGGCCGAGGGACTTCTTGGCAGCTTCATTCTTCACGCGCGGGCGCTGGACACGGTGGGTCGTGCCGTGGAGCCGTGCGCCTTGGCACTAGGGCGCCGTCTTGGTGTAGAGGTGGTGGAGGTGCTTCGTGAGCTGTGTCGCCCGTGGCTGGCGGAGGGCGAGGCAGAGAGTGGGACGGCGCAGGGGAGCCTCATGCGGCGCGGACAAGCTCGGCGATGCGGTTAAGCCAGTCCTCGTAGAGGTCGTCGACTGGGCGGTAGAGTAGGAGCTCATGCGCCATGAGGAGTACGGCCCGTGCATCTGTGGGAACGCGACGAGCGTGAGACGACGAACCAGCGGGAGTCAGTGATGGGGTGGCGGTGCGGCCGTCCGGTCGCACCGAGGGGTGCAGCAAGGTCACTTGCTGCTCGTTCCCCGCCGGGCCGGTGGCGGCGTTGGCGGCAGGCGACGGAGAGCGACGGGGTGGCCCACTGACAGGGGTCGTCTGAGCAACGCGTGTAGCGAGGGCAGCCCGACGCTCGGCGCGGGCGCGGCGTGCGTCCACCATGGAGATGATGAAGCGACGTGACGCGGAGCGACGTAAGGGAAGCTTCGGCGCACCTCTACCTAGTGCGCCAAATGTCGGATCATGGGTTCCGGCAAAACCCTTATGGTTCGAACACTGGGGTGAGCGGGAAGATCTCCCCCTACCGATCCACATCCTAGCTCAGCAAAGATCTTACAAACTAACTCGATGAACTCGCAACACAAAGGACACAAGATTTATACTAGTTCAGGCCACCATTGTGGTGTAATACCCTACTCCAGTGTGGTGGTGGTGGATTGCCTCTTGGGCTGAGGATGAACGGTACAAAGGGAAGAACTGCCTCCTGAGGTTGAGGTGTTCTTGTGCTTGGCGAACTTGTGCGTGTGTGGATTCGATTCACCCTCCATCCCCCTAGCTATGGTGGTGGCTAGTCCTATTTATAGAGGCCCTGGTCCTGTCCCGAAATATTGAGCGGAAAGGGAGCCAACAACAGCGAATTTGAAAGGGGACAACTAGTATAGCTTATCCTGATAAAAGTAGTCTTCGCCTGCCAAAGGCTTTGGTGGTGACGCTATGCTGGGCTCCATGATGACCTCCATCTTGCCGTCCTTCTGGTCTTGATCTTGTTGCACTAATATGGACACCTTTGCTTGACGCCTCGGTACTCCGCGCCTGCGCTTGCCCCCTTAGCACCAAAGAGGAAACAAGGACACTACGCGCTGGCACCCGCCTAGTCTCGATCGTCATGGCTCACATCACTAGAACCTCGCGAGCTTTGCCGTGCCTTGATCTCTCCGCCCCTCGTGAGCCTGCCTGGCGAGGACCCTCCTGACAAGGTCTTGTGTCGTCCGCCTCACAAGGCTTGGCCCCTCGCAAGGGTCTTGAATGTCTTGTTGATGAAGATGGGCCGTATGGGCCCGCTCGCAGAGCCACGCTATGGGTCGCAGGAAGGCAAGTTTGGGGACCCCCGTTCCCAGAACACCGACAACAGCAATAGCGGGCACGGCTATGGCGACGCACACGGGCGAACGAGGATGAGGGGAAGAGGAGGTCGAGGTTCCTGACATGCGATGGAGGGAAGAGGGGCAGCATTGCCAGAAGGCGCCGTTGGGGAGGAGGTCAAGGACGGGGAGGCGACGCCGACGGCGAGGGCGGAGGGGTCGGAGCAGCGATGATGATGGGTGGCGTTGGGGCGGGGCGGATCCGAGGGAGTGAGGAGGGGCGAGGACGTCCTGCGGGTTTGGCGACCGGCAGTCCACGGATACCGGGGGCAGCATCGACAAGGTCGGGTGGGGAGGGCAACGGGGCTTGGCTGATCCCGATCCAGGCGGGGGGAGGAGAGTGAGAGGACGAGTGGTGGTCGTGGGGCTAGGGTTCGATGCGCCCAGGGGGTATAGGCCAGGGGCTGGGCCGGCCGGTTGTTGGCTTTGTGGCCAGCTGGGCTACAGCCCAGCAGGGGGGTTTCTTTTTGTTTCTTTTGGTTTTTGTTTATTTGTGTTTTCTTTTTCCTTTTACTTATTTTACTTTTTTTACCTTAGTTTTTGATTTATTATAGTCTTGTAAAATACCATATTTAACTCCTAAATTAGTGTCATGGTCTAGCCCTCTTCCTCAAAAAGGTTCCCCCCCCCAAACAAAACATTTTAACAATTTAATATTTATAAAAGGCACTAATTTAATTGTTATAGCCAATGGTTTAGTTAGTTTGGAGCATTTACATATTTTATACAAATGTGGCTTCATCACCAAAATTACCTACGCATTATATGTCACCTCTCAAACATTTTAGTTTTAATGTTTGAAAAACTGTTAATGTTTGCCTTTATTTCAAATTTGAATTTGGATCAGTTCTTAACTAACGCGAGATTAGCAACAGGGATCGTGGTGACGTGGCACCATTAGCAGGGTATTACTGTAGCTTAAATATTCGGGCGTCACAATGGTTAATGAAGGTATCATCTTGGGGCATAAAATTTCTGAAAGAGGTATATTGAAGTTGATAAAGCTAAAGTATTTGCTATTGAAAGATGCCATGTCCTAAAGATATCAAAGGTATAAGAAGTTTCCTTGGTCATGCTGGTTTCTATAAGAGGTTTATTAAAGAATTCTCTGAAATTTCTCGGGCTCTCACTAATCTCTTGCAAAAAGATGTTCCTTTTGTTTTTGATGATGACTGTGTAGAAGTATTTGACATACTTAAGAAAGCCTTGATTTCTGCACCTATTGTTCAACCGCCTGATTGGAATTTACCCTTTGAAATTATGTGTGATGCTAGTGATTTTGTTGTTGGTGCTATTCTAGGGAAAAGAGTTGATAAGAAATTGAATGTTATTCAATATGCTAGTAAGATTCTAGACAGTGCCTAGAAAATTATGCTACTACTCAAAAAGAATTTTTAGGAGTTGTTTTCGCTTGTGATAAGTTCAAATCCTATATTGTTGATTCCAAAGTAACTATTCACACTGATCATGCTGCTATTAAATATCTTATGGAAAAGAAAGATGCTCAACCTAGACTTATTAGATGGGTTCTCTTGTTACAAGGATTTGATTTGCATCTTATTGATAGAAAGGGGGCTGAGAATCCTGTTGCAGACAATTTGTGTAGGTTAGAAAATGTTCTTGATGACCCACTTCCTATTTATGATAGCTTTCCTGATGAGCAATTAGCTATCATAAATGCTTCTCATAATACTCCATGGTATGCTGACTATGCTAATTATATACCACCTAGTTTCACATACCAGCAAAAGAAAAAGGTTTTCTATGATTTAAGACATTACTTTTGGGATGACCCCCACACTTATATAGAAGGAGTAGATGGTGTTATTAGACGTTGTGTACCTGAGCGTGAATATGAATAGATCCTATGCAAGTGCTACTCCGAGTCTTACGGAGGACACCATGCTGGAGATAGAACTGCACATAATTGGTATTGCAATCCGGTTTTTATTGGCCTACTCTCTTCAAGGATGCTCGTAAGTTTGTCTTGTCTTGTGATGAATGCCGGAGAATTGGCAATATTAGTAGACGTCAGGAAATTCCTACGAATTATTCACTTGTTATTGAACCATTTGATGTTTGGGGCTTTGATTATATGGGACCTTTTCCTTCGTCTAATGGGTATACACATATTTTAGTTACTGTTGATTATGTTACTAAGTGGGTAGAAGCTATTCCAACTAGTAGTGTTGATCATAACACTTCTATTAAGATCCTTAAAGAAGTTATTTTTCCAAGGTTTGGAATCCCTAGATATTTAATGACTGATGGTGGTTCACATTTTATTCATGGTGCTTTCCGTAAAATGCTTGCTAAATATGATGTTAATTATAGAACTGGATCTCCATATCATCCTTAGTCTAGTGGTCAAGTAGAATTGAGAAATAGAGAGATTAAATTAATTTTGCAAAAATACTATTAATAGATCAAGAAAGAATTGGTCTAAGAAACTTGATGATGCATTATGGGTTTATAGAACTGCTTATAAGAATCCTATGGGTATGTCTCCGAATAAAATGGTTTATGGAAAAGCATGTCACTTACCTCTTGAACTGGAACATAAAGCTTATTGGGCTATCAAAGAGCTAAACTATGATTTCAAACTTGCTGGTGAGAAGAGGTTATTTGACATTAGCTTTCTTGATGAATGGAGACCCCAAGCGTATGAGAATGCCAAGTTTTTTTAAAGAAAAAGTTAAAATATAGCATGACAAGAGGATACAAAAGCGTGAGTTTAATGTAGGTCATCATGTTTTGCTATACAACTTTCGCTTAAGATTTTTTGCAGGAAAGCTTCTCTCTAAATGGGTAGGTCCACACATTATAGAGGAAATCTATCGTTCGGGTGCCATAAAAATCAACAATGCCGAAGGCACAAATCCGAAGGTGGTAACGGTCAAAGAATCAAACATTACATCTTAGGTAGTCCCATAAATGTTGAGACCAATATAATTAATACCATAACACCGGAGGAGTACATAAGGGATACTTTCCAAAACGTTTCAGACTCCAAAAAGGAATAGGTATGTGGTACGGTAAGTAAACCGACTCCAAAACTGTTCTAATGGCAATTTTTCTCTGTTTTGGAATATTTAAAAAATTAGGAAAATTTAAAGTAGTCAGAAAGAGACACGAGGCGACCACAAGGGTGGAGAGTGCGCCCTACCCCCCTGGGCACGTCCCCTGCCTTGTGGCCACCTTGTGTGCCTTCCGGACTCCGTTTTCTTGCACAATACTTATTTTGGTCGGTAGAAATTCAATATATAATCTCCCGAAGGTTTTGACCATCGTACGACGACAAAATCCTCTATTTTCATTTTGAGCTGTTTTCTACTAGAGTTTTCAAGACCAGGCATCATGTCGTCCTCCTCCTCCAACAACGCAGGCGACGATGCTTGGCTAATGAAGATAGAGATGAAGAGAGGGGGAACCCAACGAGGGTGATGAGATCAAGAAGGTCGCGGGAGATCAAGTTCCGGCAGCGGAAGAAGAACACATCCTTCAACCATACTACAATCATCTTACCCCTACTAAAATTGAAGCTTTTAAGATCATTGAAATAGTTCATGTGCAAAATAATATTTCACTCGTGAAAATATTCTGTTGCAAGAGCATATCATCACACTCTAGAGCATCATTCATAGATTGGAGTATCTCATGCACTCGAAGTGTGGCACTACATCTTCAACAACTCCATCATCACCACCTCCGAAGAAAGAAACATAAATATATTGGTATGGGCACTCCCCTTGGAATTTGCCAAGCTTGGGGGAGGTGCCCCGGTATCGTATCACCATCACATCTTTATCTTTATCGTTTTTCTTAGTTCGATCCTTCTGGTTATATCTTGATCTAGTAGAATAAGTTTTTAGTATGATCTATCTTTGAGTTTTGTTTTCATCTCTATCTATGTAATTGAGTCCGGGTTATATATCTAATAAAGAGTAGTTTTGAGTTGAAGGCTTTGCTTCCTTGCTATGGTCTTGAGGGAATTAAATAAAAGAAATAAAAATATTATATATTGATCTTATGGACAGTAATGACTTCACATATAAAGTGTATGATGAATAACAGTTGTTGAGAGTTCACAAACATAGTTTCGGTCATTGTTGCAATTAATAGGAAGTAATAAAGAAACAGAGGCTTCACATATAAATATACTATCTTGGACATCTTTTGTAATTGTGAGCACTCATTAAAATATGACATCCTAAAAAGTTGATGTTGGACAAGGAAGACAACATAATGGGTTATGTTTTCTTATATCCGAATAGAAGTTATATTGTCATGGATCATCCAACATGTTGATCTTGCCTTACCATCTCATGCTAGCCAAATTATTTGCACCAAGTAGGGATACTACTTGTGCTTCCAAACATCCCTTAAACCAACTTTTCCATGAGAGTCCACCATACCTACCTATGGATTGAGTAAGATCCTTCAAGTAAGTTGTCATCGGTGCAAGCAATAAAAATTTCTCTCTAAATATGTATGATCTATTAGTGAAGAAAATAAGCTTACTATGAACTTGTGAATTGGAAGAAATAAAAGCGACAGATCGCATAATAAAGTTCTTTATCACAAGCGGTAATATAAAGTGACGTTATCATAAGGTATTATTGTTGACATTACCCTTGAGGTAAAAGGTTGGGAGGCGAAACTAAAAGCCCCTATCTTTCTCCGTGTCCGACTAAAGCTTTGAACCCATAAGTATCGTGTGAGTGTTAGCAATTGTAAAAGATTAAATGATAGTTGAGTGTGTGGACTTGCTGAAAAGCTCTTATATTGCCTCTTTCAGATGTTATGATAAATTTCAATTGCTTCAATGACTGAGAACACAGTTTGTTAGTTTTCAATAAAGTCTCTGATTCATACTTTACCTTGTGAATGAATTGTTACTTTAGCATAAGAAATTATATGACATTATATGTTGTTGTTCTAAAGATGATCATGACGACCTCATGTCCGTATTTTATTTTATCGACACCTCTATATCTAAACATGTGGACATATTTTTCGATATCGTCTTTCACTTGAGGGAAAGTGAGGTCTAAGCATGGGGGAGTTAATACGTCCATTTTGCATCATGCTTTTGTATCTATATTTATTGCATTATGGGTTGTTATTACACATTATATCACAATACTACCGCCGTTTCTCTCTTATTTTATAAGGTTTACATGAAGAGGGAGAATGCCGGCAGCTGGAATTCTAGACTATAAAAGGAGCAAATATTAGAGACCTATTCTGCAAAACTACAAAAGTCCTGAAACTTCATGAAGAATTGTTTTGGAATATAAAAAAAATTGGCGAAGAAAGCACTAGAGGGGGACCACCTGCCATCCACAAGGGCGGAGGGTGCGCCCCCTGCCTTGCGCGCCACCTAGCAGGACCCCGACGCCCATCTTCTGCTATATGGTGTGTTTTGACCTGGAAAAAAATCAGAAGGAAGCTTTCAGGGTGAAGTGTCGCCGTCTCGAGGCGGAACTTGGGCATAACCAATCTAGGGCTCCGGTGGAGCTGTTCTGCCAGGGAAACTTCCCTCCGGGAGGGGAAATCGAAGCCATCGTCATCACCAACGATCCTCTCATCTAGAGGGGGTCAATCTCCATCAACATCTTCACCAGCACCATCTCCTCTCAAACCCTAGTTCATCTCTTGTATCCGATCTTTGTCTGAAAATCTCAGATTGGTACCTGTGAGTTTCTAGTAGTGTTGATTACTCCTTGTAGTTGATGCTAGTTTGTTTATTTGGTGGAATATCACATGTTCATATCCTTATTGATAATTAATGCTCCTCTGATTGTGAACATGAATATGTTTTGTGAGTAGTTATGTTTGTTCTTGAGGACATGGGAGAAGTCTTGTTATAAGTAATCATGTGAATTTGGTATTTGTTCGATATTTTGATGAGATGTATATATGTTGTCTCTCCTCTAGTGGTGTTATGTGAACATCGACTACATGACACTTCACCATGATTTGGACCTAGGGGAAGGAATTAGGAAGGAATAAGTAGATGATGGGTTGCTAGAGTGACAGAAGCTTAATCCCTAGTTTATGTGTTGCTTCGTAAGGGGCTGATTTGGATCCATATGTTTCATGCTATGGTTAGATTTATCTTCATTCTTATTTTGTAGTTGTGGATGCTTGCGAGAGGGGTTAATCATAAGTGGGAAGCTTGTCCAAGGAAGGGCAGCACCCAAGCACCAGTCCACCCACATATCAAATTATCAAAGTAATGAACGTGAATCATATGAGCATGATGAAAACTAGCTTGACGGTAATTCACATCTGTCCTCGGGAGCGCTTTGCTTTATCTACGAGTTCGTCCAGGCTTGTCCTTTGCTACAAAAAGGATTGGGACACCTTGCTGCACCTTAGTTACTTTTGTTACTTGTTACTCGTTACGAATTATCTCGTCATACAACTATGTGTCACTGATAATTTCAGTTCTTGTAGAGAATACCTTGCTGAAAACTGATTGTCATTTCCTTCTGCTCCTCGTTGGGTTCAACACTCTTACTTATTGAAAGGACTACGATAGATCCCCTATACTTGTGGGTCATCAACAATGGTGATGATGTTGTTCCCCTCCTCGCGATGGGAAGGATCCCCTCCTTCTCCTTGCCAATCCCTCCTCTGGATGAACTCCGGAGCCAAGGGTTATGTCTTTTGGATGAGTTTCTAATGTCTTTAGGCATCTGATCCATGACCAGATTCGATGGGTTAGAAATAGTCGATCTGGCGGTGTGCCATACGACCGTTCATACGGGTGCTCGCGGTGGTATGGAACGTCATCTTTCGCTTTGGAAGCGTGACGGTGCCCTATTCTTCAGCCTTCTTGCTTGATTTTTTGATGGAAAGTGATTATCATTTTAAATATGTGATTCCACTATCATGTCTCGGGATTTTCTCCATTATATGATAATTTATCCAAAAGACGTCACCTGAGGGATTATCAACAAAAATAAGTGTGCGAACATAGTAAAATTCCACAAAGCCTACCATGCAGGCACAAAATACATAGCAAACCTATCAGATAAATTGGATTCATCAACTCTCCCAAGCTTAAGTATTGCTCATCAATGAGCAAGTACCATGGCTTGTAAAGAAGTTCAACCTTATGTTTATGAGATATGGATATGAAAAAGGCATGAGTCCATCAGTTTTTAGGGGAACGGTTTAGGATAAAAGGTTTGTGACAAATGATAGCTCATATTCATTGTGATAATGATCATGCAGGCTCCCACACTCTGTCACTTAATTTTATTGTGGACATGTAACAACTTCATATCCTAGTTCATCGTTGTTTCAACCGGGCAAGCAGTTGTTCTTTTCCTCTTGTTCTTTTTGAGATCTCATGTTCTTTATATATGATTTAGTCTCATATCATTAAGACATGTTGAAGGCTCATTTCATCTTTTGTATGATATGCAAGCCAAACATGAATCTTAGAAAGACTTAATCTAAAAGAGCACTTTTTAAATTTTTAAGAGGATTATTTTACTTGCTTGCCCTTTTTGTGAGTTGAACCCTCAATGAACTAGAATATATAGTTATTTCATCTCCTTTAAAAATTTGACAACTGCAATGTGGAGTTCTTATAATCATTATGCAAGTAATTATGTGCTACTATTTGATCACAACAATCATCAAATATGTTCTCAACCGAGCAACAATGATCTCACACATTAGGATATGCATATACTCATCAGAAAGGATCATCCGTTATTCAAGAGAAAAATGATAGTGCAACCTTATTGAAAGTAAACCCTAATCTCGACTTGTGGATAGGAATTGCAGAAAGGTAAAGATATAGAGTGCACGTCAATATCTGATACATCTCCATCGTATCTAGGTTTTTTTTATTGTTTCATGCCAATATTCTAAAGCTTCTATGTACTTTTGGCAATATTCTATATTATTTTTGGGACTAACATATTGATCCAGTGTTAGTTCCTGTTTCTTGCATGTTTTTTGTTTCATGGAATATCCTATCAAACAAAGTAAAAACGCGATAAAATTTATTGGAGAATTATTTTGGAATATATATGTGATTTTTGGGAAGCAGAATCAACGCCAGACGACGCCCGAGTGGGCCACAAGCTCAAGGGGCGCGCCCCCTACCCTGGGTGCGCTTGGCAAGCTTTTGGCCACACCGTAGGTAGGTTGTAGGTGTCCCTTAGCCGCATGTAAGCATATATCCGAATAAAAATCATGTTAAAATTTCAGCCCAATCAGAGTTATGGATCTCCGGATATTTAAGAAACAGTGAAAGGCTAGAAACAGGAATGTGAAACAGAAGAGAAATATACACAGAGATACAATCTCAGAGGGGCTCTCGCTATTCTGTCGCCATGTAGGCCATGGACCAGAGGGGAAACCCTCCTCCCATCTAGGGGGGTGGTCACGGAAGATAAAAAGGAGGGGGCTCACTCCCCCTCTCTCCCAATGGTGTCGGAACACCATCAGGGCAATCATCGTGTGATGACAATCTACACCAGCACCTCCTTCGTCTTCACCAACATCTTCATCACCTTCCCTCATCTATATTCAGCGGTCCACTCTCCTTCAACCCGTTGTACCCTCTACTTGAACATGGTGCTTTATGATTCATATTATTACCCAATGATGTGTTGTCATCTTATCATGCTTGAGTAGATTTTTGTTGTCCTATTAGTGATTGGTGAATTGCTATGATTTGTTTAATTTTCTTGTAGTTATGTTGCTGTCCTTTGGTGCCCATCATATGAGTGAGCATGTGTATCACACCATAGGATTAGTTCTATGTTGATAGGACTATGCATTGGAGGGCAAGAGTGATGGAAAGTTCTTCCTAACATAGAAATTGATGCATACGGGATTAAACGGGAACCAATATATCTTAATGCTATAGTTGGGTTTACCTTAATGAACATTAGTAGTTGCGGATGCTTGCTAATAGCTCCAACCATAAGTGCTTAGAATTCCATGTAAGGGATGACATGCTAGCAGTGGCCTCTCCCACATAAAAACTTGCTATCGGTCTAGTAACGTACTCAATTACTTAGGGATAATTCCGCAAATCCTACCACCACTTTATTGTACTAACATACTAACTTTATTGTACTTTTATTAGAACAAAACCTAACATTTATTTTCATGTTATTTATTATCTTGCAATCCTATCCTAGTTCACCTACAATGTACATATATTTTCATACTTGTTCTAGGTAAAGCAAACATTAAGTCTACGTAGAGTTGTATCGGTGGTTGATAGAACTTGAGGGAATATTTTTTCTACCTTTAGCTCCTCGTTGGGTTCGCCACTCTTACTTGCCAAGAAAGACTACAATTGATCCCATACATTTGTGAGTTATCAAGACCTTTCTTAAGCGTCGTTGCTGGGGAGCAATAGCATGGGGTGAATATTCTCGTGTGTGCTTGTTTGCTTTATCACCAAGTAGATTTTATTTTCTGTTCTAAGTTGTTTTATATCTTTAGTTATGGATACGGAACACGAAATACCAAAACAAATTTGGTGTACTTGCAACTCATGGAGATGGAGAACCTCCTAAAACCCTCGATGCTCGTCATGTGAAAAATATTAAACACTACTTTGATAATCCCGAGAAAACCCAATTTAACTTGATAATGGGAGACACGTTGGATCAACATGAATACTTTAGGGATTATCGCTTGACTCAAAAAGGGAAACTGTTATGGGATCAAATTGAAATGTTGCATTGGTATGTTTGGGATCTATGCTTGATATATGATTATACTTGTTGCTCTACGATGAAGGCTCCACAGCTTCCCTTTTCATGTGAATTTAATGATAATGCATCCTTGGCTTCTTATGCTAACGGTATATACGATTACTATGATGTGGAACAAATAAAAGAATTTGTCACTTTTAAGGGTGCTTATGAAAATGAATCTTTGTTTGATAAGTGTGAAAATTATCATAATGCTGTTTACAGGCCTGAAAATTATGATATACCTAAATATTGCTATGAAAATTATGAATATAATGCCGATATTAATGAGTTTATTGAGAAATTCTCCGCTCTCCAAGAAGAGATTAATATTTTGTAGGAAACTATGGAAGAAGAAATTGATGACACTGTGAGCTCATTAGATGCAAAAGGCGACGAGGAGAGTGAAGATCAAAAGGAGGAAGAGCTGATTGGCTACCCATGCCCACCTTCTAATGAGAGTAACTCTTTAACCCATACATTGTTTAATTTCCCTTCATGCTTATCAAAGGATGAATGCCATGATGATTGTTATGATCCCTTGGAATCGTTTGAAATATCCCTTCTTGATGAAATTGATGCTTGCTCTGCTTGTGGCCATGATGCCAATATGAATTATGCTTATGGAGATGAACTTACTATAGTTCCTTATGTTAAGAATTAAATTGTTGCTATTGCACCCATACATGATAGTCCTATTATATTTTTTAATTCTCCCAACTACAATATATCAGAGAAGTTTGCAGTTATTAACGATTATATTGATGGGTTGCATTTTACCATTACACATGATGATTTTGATATGCATGTGCTTTCTTCTCCTACTTCCAATTATTATGAGATAGTAACTACATCTCCACATCTCTATGTTTCCAATGCGATAAAATTGCAAGAAACTACTTATGCTATGTATTGGCCTTTTGTGATGCCCGGATGTTTAAGCTACAGTAATACCCTGCTAATGATGCCACGTCACCACAATTACTGTTGTTAATCCCGCGTTAGTTCAAAGCGATTCAAATTCAAATTTGAGTTAATGGCAAACATCAAAAGTTTTCGAACATTAAAACTAAAATGTCCGGTTTGCGGCAAATATTCCGTACTAAATTTTGGTGAAGAAACCACACTTCTATAAAGCATTTAAATGCCCTATATTGAATAAAGTAGTAGCAAAAATAAATATTTAAATGTTTTTATAATTAATAAAATGTAAAGATATTTTATTTAGGAGGTAAACTTTTTGTGGCAGTGCGTTTAGTGGTAATACAAGTTTAGGGATCATTTTGTATTTTACAAAACTAAAATAAAATATAAAACAGTAAAAGAAAGATAAATAACAAAAAAATAAAAAAATAAAACGTAACCCTCCCTCCACTGGGCCAACCGGCCCAACAGGCCACCAGGCCGGCCCACCAGCCGCGCCCATACACCCACTGCTCCCGAAACCCTAGAGCCCCACCCCAGTTTCCCCCCATGATCCCCGAAACCCTAGAGGATGCACGACCCCATCGCTCTCCCCACTCTCCCCTTGCTCTCTTCGCCCCCCTTTGCCCGATCTGGAGCGGGGCACGACGCCCCGTCCCCGTCTCCCTGTCGCATCGACGCCGCCCCACCGACTCCACCGGTGTCGCCACACCCCGCCCTGCGTCGGACGCCATCGTCTCCCCGCCTCGCCCCCGACACCCGCGGCGCCCCGAGGCCGACATCGCGGTGCGGAGCCACCTCGTTGTCGGACCGCGCCGCCCGTCGCCGTTGGCCACCGCTGCCCGGAGCGCTCCATCGCCGGCCTGCCTCCTTCACGCCGACGTCGTCCCCGGCATCCTCCCCGTGCCCCATTGCCCGAACCCCTACAGCCCCCGGTGAGGCCCCGGGCCTTCCTCCACTCAATTCCCCCCGTTCAGCTCGTTGTCGACCGCACGACGCGAGCCCCGCTCATTCGCCCGCGGCCTGCCGGCATCGCCCGCTCGCGCCGCCCGCGTTGACCTTCCCCGCTCGTCGCTGCACATGCTGCTGCAGATGCTGCGTCCCACCGCGCCGACCGGCCCCGTCCTCTCCTTCCCCCGCGCAGGCGCACAAGGCCGCGGCCTCCTCCCCGTGCCGCGCATGGAACGGCGCCCCGGCGCGCGCATTCTTCCCTGCCGCCTGAACCATGCAGCCTCCACTCTGTCGTGCCGCGCCACCCAGTCACCCGCCTCGGCTTCGCCTGCCGTAGCGGCCTCACCGCGCTACCCGTAGGCCTCCACCGCCTCCCCTCGCCGGCGTTGTGGGCGCCGGCAGCCGCGCCGAGCTGGCGCCCAGTCCCCCCCCCCAATCGGGTGCCCGCGTGCCCCTGCGCACGTCGCCCGCACACCCGAACCCGATAGGCCCCTATGGGCCTATGACAAACGGGGCCCACGCCCAGAACGAAAAAATAAATAAATTATTATTAATATAAATAAATAAATAAAGAAAGAAATAATTAATTTTGATTAATTAAGTTAATCAACTATTTAAACTAATTACATATTAGTTACCTAATTAACCTGATTAGTTAATTAATTAATTAGTCAATGACAATGGGGCCCACCCCCTTAATTAATCATGATTAGGTTAATTAATATGTTTAATTATAATGGGTCACTGACAGGTGGGACCCACCTGTCAGGTTGACCAGGTTAATGCTGACGTCATGAATGTTGAATTTAAATAATTAAATAAATCCTAAAAATGATTTAAATCTTTTAAAATTAATATAAAATAAATCGTAGCTCGGATGGAAAAACTTTGTACATGAAAGTTGCTCAGAACGACGAGATGAATCCGGATTCGCAGCCCGTTCGTCCGCCATGCATCCCTAGCATAGTGAACACGCAACTTTCCCCCTCCAGTTCATTTGTCTGAAAACGCGAAACACCGCGGATATTTTCCCGGATGTTTCCCCCCTTCATCGTTATCAACTCCTACCGCATTAGAACACGTTTAGCTCGGCATGTTGTCCTATTATGCACTTGCTTGCTATGTATTTACTGTTTCTCCCCCCTCTTCTCTTTGGTAGACCCCGTGACGATGCTGATGCCCCTGTGGTCGACTACGTCACCGATGACCCCTCCTTGTCTGAGCAACCAGGCAAGCCCCCCCTTTGATCACCAGATATCGCCTACTCTTCTCTATACTGCTTGCATTAGAGTAGTGTAGCATGTTACTGTTTTCCGTTATTCCTATCCTGATGCATAGCCTGTCCTTGCTACTACTATTGTTACCATTACCTGCTATCCTACTGCTTAGTATAGGATGCTAGTGTTCCATCAGTGGCCCTACACTCTTGTCCGTCTGCCATGCTATACTACTTGGCCGTAATCACTTCGGGAGGTGATCACGGGCATATACTATATACTTTACAATGTTACATTACCTGTGGTACTGTTCGGAATTGGGGGCTGAAGGGGCAGGTGGCTCCATCCCGGTAGAGGTGGGCCTGGGTTCCCGATGGCCCTCGACTGTTACCTTGTGGCGGAGCGACAGAGCAGGTTGAGACCACCTAGGAGAGAGGTGGGCCTAGCCCTGGTCGGCATTCGCGGATGCATAACACGCTTAACGTGATCTTGGTATTTGATCTGATTCTGGCTACTGGCCTATACGCACTAACCATCTACGCGGGGACAGTTATGGGCACTCGACGTCGTGGTATCAGCCGAAGCCTTCGTGACGTCAGCGACTGAGCGGCGTGCGCCGGATTGGACTGGAACGCCTGCTAGGCTAGGTCTGCTTCCGGCCGCGTTCGCAACGTGCAGGTGTGCAAAGGGCGATGGGCCCAGACCCCTGCGCCATAGGATTTAGACTGGCGTGTTGACCTCTCTGTTGTGCCTTGGTAGGGCTGCGACATGTTGATCTTCCGAGGCCGGCATGACCCAGGAAAGTGTGTCCGGCCAAATGGGATCGAGCGTGTTGGGTTATGTGGTGCACCCCTGCAGGGAAGTTAATCTATTCGAATAGCCGTGATCTTCGGTAACAGGACGACTGGGAGTTGTACCTTGACCTTATGACAACTAGAACTGGATACTTAATAAAACACACCCTTCCAAGTGCCAGATACAACCGGTGATCACTCTCTCACAGGGCGACAAGGGGAGGATCATCGGTTAGGGTTATGCTATGCGAGGCTACTTGGTGAATTTACCATCTATTCTCTTCTACATGCTGCAAGATGGAGGTGGCCAGAAGCGTAGTCCTCGACAGGATTAGCTATCCCCCTCTTATTTCGGCTTTCTGCAGTTCAGTCCACATATGATACCCTTAATCCATTTGATACCAATGCATACATATGTAGTGTAGCTCCTTGCTTGCAAGTACTTTGGATGAGTACTCACGGTTGCTTTGCTCCCCCTTTTCTCCTTTCTATACTCGATTGTTGCAACCAGACGTTGGAGCCCTGGAGCTAGACGTCATCGTCGACGACTACTACTACTACTCGGGAGGTGCCTACTACTACGTGCAGCCCGCTGACGACTACCTGGAGTAGTTTAGGAGGATCCCAGGCAGGAGGCCTGCGCCTCTTTCGATCTGTATCCCAGTTTGTGCTAGCCTTCTTAAGGCAAACTTGTTTAACTTATGTATGTACTCAGATATTGTTGCTTTTGCTGACTCGTCTATGATCGAACTCTTGTATTCGAGCCCTCGAGGCCCCTGGCTTGTAATATGATGCTTGTATGATTTATTTTATTTGTAGAGTTGTGTTGTGATATCTTCGTCCCTGATCTTGATCGTACACGTTTGCATGTATTATTAGTGTACGATTGAATCGGGGGCGTCACAAGTTGGTACCAGAGCCGACTGCCTGTAGGAATGCCCTTCCCAACTCCTTGGCCGAAGTCGAGTCTAGTCATTGAAAAACTTTTACTAACATGGCCGTGTGGCTTACGGGCCCACGTCGCCATTGGGTGGTATTAGGATCTTTTACTCCTTATCTATACTCTGGGACTCTGATCTCTCTTCTATTCGGGTTAAATGAATTTTGCTAAATCTAACATTAGGATCTCGTTATCACTTTCACCCGGAGAGCCCCTTATTTCTGATGATCGTCTGCTGCACATGAAGACCCTGAAGATACTCTCCACTGTTAACCCGAGAACTTGTGTTCATCGCGTTTGCAATTCCCTACCACCAAAATATCCCTATGGATAAGTATTTACACCTGTCGTGCTTACTTTTATTCCCAGTCGATCTTGTTGTTGTAAGATACCCCAAGAATACTTTGTGCCTACTGCCTTGCAGTTCTTTGCCACATGAATACCCCTACGGGTAATTTCTCGCACTTATTGAGTATCCACTCATCCCCAGTTGATTCATGTATTTCATAAAAGTCTTCGAAATACCATTCGATCTTCCGAAAATCCTGAGCAGCCTATTGATCTTGAAATTCTTGCTTGCTTGCATTATGGATAATCCCATAAGTCTCGTAATGTTATTGACATCCCTTTTCTTTATGATCTTAAGTCCGTTGATTCAATATGTTGAGGATGCTCCCATTCCTCAGTCGAATCCTAGAATTCATCCTTTTGGCTCAGACGTCATTTTAAACATGAGCTGGATCTCGACCAATAAAATTGTCATCGATTGTACCCCTAAGGCTATTCAACTTATCCATCCCCAATCAGAGCTTTGCTTCTGATCCCTTGTCTTGGAATTCATAATTCAGTTGCATTTGAGCTTTGAGTTAGTCAGTTGTTTCTATAATCCGATGCACTTGCGTTCATTCTTCATTTGATAGAGTACCGAAACTCACATCAGCTTCGTTGTAGACCACCAGACCTCTTGTTGGATTATTATCTGACAGTGTCCTTCATATTCAATAACCTTGTGAGCCTTTCCATGGGTATATAATGCCTTTGGTAAATTGTATCCTCTGCTTTGTTAACCATGTTCTACTTTCGAGCTTGCATTATTTACTCATGAACTTTGTGGTATATGTTTCTAAGATGCCCCGATGAGTTGAACCAATGCCTTCCCTAATCTGTGTGAACCCGAAAGATTTCACGGGTCATACTTATCTGGTATTGCACCAGGTAAAACTTTCAACAACTAATGTCATTTTCGAAATACAAGAGGTGAATGGAAGGTTATGCATTGAGGAAGCGGGAGTCGACCTTGAACTTTGTGTTCATGCCCATGGACACGATGTAGATCTTATCATTAAAGCTTGTCTTAATTAATTATTCCTTTGTTATAAGTTCATCTTATATCTGGGATCTGGCCTTTTGCAATCGTGGTTCCGACCATGTTCTCCTTTAAATACCATTTCTCGTGCAAGTTTAAGCACTTGTCTTCTGTGGAGTAATACCCCAGACCAACCTCTACTTTGATTTGTCATCGAGTATTACTCCCCTGGTATCTCAAGATTATCACGGAACTGCATAACCTCTTATGAGTTCTTCATCAAGTGCTACATTCTCATTGATTCCAATTTTTCATGGGCTCTGAGTAATTTAACACTCAAAGACATCGATAACTGAATCGAGTCCGCACTGCGATTCAACAACTCTTAGTAATCTTCAATGCGTACGAGTTTGTACTCGATCGTGTCATTCCCAGCTGATTGACCACATCATCATCGTCAGGCTGACTGCTTGACCATTCTACCTATGTCCTTCATCCTCGAGACACAATCCCGACCGTGCTCTAAGCTTACATCGAACTTTCACCATCATATTGTTTGTCTTGAGAGACAACTCTGAATTCTGAGATGGCATCTTATCTATGGTTATAATAACCTTTTGCTTCACCATTCCCTTGGCTTGATGTCATCGCCGAGCAATTGCATCCTCATGGAGCCTCTCGACAAAATTTGTTGTGATCATCATCAACATTTTAACTCCTTCCAAGATACCAATCGAATTCATGATGGGAAATACCATCCTTTCCCTTGATGATTTGTGTTATCATCGACCACTTATTGCCTTTTGTTCAACACAAACTTGTTCATGTTTTGTGCTATACCTTGAGTTCCTTGCTACCCAGCATTGTTCTTCTTTACCTTGGATATTAGCACATTTTATGGCAAGAATGTCGTGAGAATTTCACCACCTCCTGAGAATTCTTGATACAAGTAATACTTATCACCATCACCATTCCTTCTGGGTCCTCGTGTTGTTCCTAACCGGAACACCGACAAATGAACTATGATGTGTGAATTCAAAACTTCCAGCAACCCTGTTGCTTTGAACCAATGTTTAAAGTGTGTATGTTTTCCTCGAGCATACATCATTATACCATTTTGAATTGACAAATGTTATCTCCTTGTTCACATAATTGTTGAGATCCATCTTTTGAGAATCTTGATGGATTGTCACCGAGTCCATCAGCCATCTCCTCACCCTCTCCCTGTTTTAATGATGAACTCTTGCTTTGGAACTCGTTTCCATAGTTCATTTCCCTGAGAACCTTACAATGTCATCTCAACAATTTGTGTTGCACCTTTCTTCTCAGGCATCCTGAATCTGAGTTATCCTAAGACCAATCAGATCTGAATCTTGGTCAGATATGATAGTTGGGACATATATCCAAGAGTTATAGCATTGGTCTTATATGAGATGCAAGACAACGATAACAACACATGGAGACAAAGACCCGAACCCGAGAAAATAAAATAACTTAACGCCGGAACGGCAAGAGTTGGAGTACAAATTGGGAAAGTCATATCCGGGGTGTTACAATGACCCGGTAAGGTGAGGTCATGCCTAGCACACCTGATTGGAGGACTATTGTTATAATTTCCTTTTGGCAAGGTTAAACTCCTCTTCCATGAGGAAATTGAAGACTTATTCTATAAGTTGTTCATGATGGATCCTTTGTATATCCAAGTCTGACCTTTGCTTGAAGACCATGTCAATGATATCTCGAAGCATGTCTGTGGTACTCCGATTTTCAACAAGAACATTTAAAGCCTAATGATAAATGTTTCCTGCTCAATTATTCAAACACCGTTGTATGGGTAATGTCCTGAAATTTCTCTCCCCTTACCTAAAGAGTTTTCTAGATTATATCTTGTCATGGATATCATGCTCTGCTTGTCCTTGGGAAGGATATACCCCTGGAATATGTGTTCAAACACATTTTCCTTTCCATTCTTCTATTTAATATGATAATCACATTTTCCTTTCCATTGTTCTGTTTTAACCTTCTTGAGGTTTATATGATATAAGCAGTAATAAGTCACTGCTTTTGTAAGCACCTCGGTGTACAACTCTGTCAGTAAGAACCTGTTACTATTGTTGATGACATTCCGGTATCCACTGATGGACGAGAACTTTGCCTAATGGTCCGCCTCGTTCAACGAGTAGGAAAATGGTTCTCTTCGTCCCTCGCCCTTGGTACCGATGTTGTTGCCGACATAATCGATAGGCTACCCTCTGACATGCCTTGCTATCATGACCATGCAAGATGTCACCGCTCCTCCTACTTTTAACCCACATGGTGGGCCCATAACCCACAGTTCCACAGGATCGAAACCTGACTCTCCTGTACACCCATGTTGCCAAGTTATTCCTCGCGCTTGATCTCGTATGTAATTCATGGGTCATCTTCCTAGTAAGCTGCTTTTGTATCAGACACAGTACTTATTCCCGTGATTTGAACCCCTTTCACGCCCCATTGCAGGCATCGAACGTTTGCCTGCCCACTCGAAACTTCCCAGGATACCTTCTTATTTAGCTCTCGATATTTTCTCAAGTTTCAATTCGAGAGTTACTCTCCGCCACCTTCCCCGATGTTATCGATCAGGTAGTCAACCTTGCAGAGGTCCGTTCTTTCGGAATAACCACCCTTTATTCTTTTGTAAGTACGATGAAGATCCCGAAGAAATGATGCGTACTACATCATCATGACCTGAAGCAGAGAAATGAAGACATCAACATAATGGATCAACCGCTTCAGGAAGAACAACCAAGATTGAGAACACTCATTAGAATTTCGTAACCAAATCCCTTCCACCCCCCTTCCCCTCCTAAATCTCGGGACGAGATTTCTTGTAGTGGAGGAGAATTGTGATGCCCGGATGTTTAAGCTACAGTAATACCCTGCTAATGATGCCACGTCACCACAATTACTGTTGTTAATCCCGCATTAGTTCAAAGCGATTCAAATTCAAATTTGAGTTAATGGCAAACATCAAAAGTTTTCAAACATTAAAACTAAAATGTCCGGTTTGCGGCAAATATTCCGTACTAAATTTTGGTGAAGAAACCACACTTCTATAAAGCATTTAAGTGCCCTATATTGAATGAACCAGTAGCAAAAATAAATATTTAAATGTTTTTATAATTAATAAAACGTAAAAATATTTTATCTAGGAGGTAAACTTTTTGTGGTAGTGCGTTTAGTGGTAATACAAGTTTAGGGATCATTTTGTATTTTACAAAACTAAAATAAAATATAAAATAGTAAAAGAAAGATAAATAACAAAATAAATTAA